>NW_019417652.1:218669-280925 GCF_000390285.2 Anoplophora glabripennis | reverse complement strand
ACTCAATTTTGTATTTGCTGTTTCAAAATAATTAATATAGGTGTATTCATCGTCAAAAATTGTTAAATTTTCATTATTTAACGGAAGTCTAGAAAAACAATCTGAAACATTTTTTTCTGACTTGACATATTCAATGTCATATACATACCCAGATAATAACCACGCATATCTTTGTAACCTATTAGCCGCCATCTGTGGAATACCTTTTTTATTACCAAAAATTGCTAGTAATGGCTTACTGTCTGTCACTAAAGTAAAAGTACGCCCAAAAAGATACTGGTGAAATTTTAAAGTTCCAAAAACTAAAGCCAGCGCCTCTCTGTCTATTTGACTATACTTTTTTTCAGCGTCCGTCAGTGTTCTAGAAGCAAAAGAAATAGGCCGTTCTAACCCGTTCTCGAAAACATGTGATAACACCGCACCTACTCCATAAGGTGAGGCATCACAAGCTAATTTTAATTTTAAACTGGGGTTATAATGTACCAAAACATCTGGTGACACTATTATTTTTTTTAAATCATCAAAACAAGATTGGCAATTTTCTGACCAATTCCACTTAACATCCTTTTTTAAAAGTTTATACAAAGGATGTGCTAAAGTAGCCATGTTAGGTATAAATTTCCTGTAATAATTAATCAGTCCCAAATATGACTGTAATTGTAATTTATTACTGGGAACCGGCGCTTCAGTAATAGCTTTAACTTTTTCAGGTGATTTTTTTAAACCTTCTTTATCTAATACATGTCCTAAATAACTGACAGATTCTTGAAAAAACACGCATTTTTCCTTTTTTATTTTGAGACCACACTCCTTTAAGCATAAAAATACTTTTTCTAACCTACTCATATGCTCCTTTATCGTTTTACCTGTAATCAAAATGTCATCTAGAAAGCAAATAACACCTGGAATACCTTGAAGTACTATTTCCATAATTTTTTGGAAAGCTGAAGGCCCAATGGAAATTCCAAATGGTAAACGATTATAACGAAATAGTCCTTTATGGGTGCTAATCGTTGTCAGCATTTTTGAATTTTCTGATAGTAAAACTTGTTGGTACGCATGCGCAAGATCTATTTTAGAAAAAGTTTGTCCACCTTGTAACTTAGTAAATAAATCCTCGATTCTTGGAAGCGGATATCTTTCTAATTCAATAACTGGATTTAAAGTTATTTTGTAATCACCACAAATCCGTACTGTTCCATCCGATTTTAATACCGGAACTATAGGTGTACCCCACAAACTATAGTCCACCGGTTCTAAAATTTTTAACTTTACTAATCGATCTAATTCGTTTTCTACTCTTTCTTTCAACGCAAATGGTAGTGCTCTCGGTTTAAAAAATTTCGGTACCGCTTCTCGTTTTAATTTAATTTCAATTGTGCCTTTTGAAAAAGTGCCCACTCCACTAGAAAATAATTCTTTATTTTCTTCACACAATTTGTTAACTAGGGTATTGTCAATATCAATAGTATTAATTTCTTTTATACCTAAATTAAATTTGTACATAAAATCTCTTCCTAGCAGTGGAGGGCCTCCTTTTTCAACCACAAAAACATCAATAGGGTGTGTCTTACAATTATAGGTTATGTTTACACAAATTATTCCCGCAGGATATATTTTTGCTCCAGCATAACTAACTAGAGAAGTTGTGGAATGAGATAATGGTAAATGTGCAAAATTTTTTAAATAAAAATCTTTTGAGAATGCTGTAATTGCGCTACCACTGTCTAACTCCATATCTACATAAATATCTTCTATTTTGACATTTATATTAATTGGAGAATTTTTATTCTCAACATTTATATTAAACACCTGTAAAAAACTATCGTGATTGTCTTCATTATCATTACTTCCAGTTACTTCTAAAAAGTGAGATGTTTTTTTAGTATTAAATGAACCACGAGGTTTTTTACAAACATTTGACAGATGACCTTTCTCATGACACTTATTACATGTATAATTTTTATACCTACATTTTGCAGATACATGGTTATCTTTTCCACATACCGTGCACAACACATTTTTACTTGTTCCTGCTACTCGGTGAGTCGTGGTAGTCATCTGGTTCCTCGACTGCTGTCTCCGCTGAAACGCTGTCGTCGACTCCTGATGTCTCGAACTGGTGGCGCCTCTCGCTGGTTTTACCCTGTGAACTTGCTCCACCGATGTGGTGTTTTCTTGGTAATAATACCTCATTGCCTCGACATTTTGTGATATTTCAACTGCTTTTTGAAAATCCAGCGTATTAATTGACTCTTGTAAACGTTTTTCTAATGTCCGGCACTTCTGCATTCCGAATATAAACTTATCTCGGATAGCCACGTTCAAGAGATTACCAAAATCACAGTTTGTGGATAAATGCCTTACTCTCATAGCCCAGTCTGTGATACACTCCCCATTTTCTTGATGTGCTTGGTAGAATAACATTCGTTCTCCCCATACGCTTTTCTTTACACAGAAATGTTCATCAAGTTTATTTATTATTTGATCATAGATTACCTCTTCGGGCTCTTTAGGTACTAACAAATCACACAAAATACTATAAGCGTTTTCACTGAGACTATTCAATAAGAATGCTCTTTTCAATCTTGAATCACTTATATTGTTTATTAAGAAAAATTGTGACACTTGCTTTCTGTAAACACTCCATTTGTTTACATTTGGATCAAATTCTCGAAGACTTCCTACTGTCATTTTCAAACCTTCACCGGCATTGCTGCTCGCGCTTGCGGTCTCCGTGTTGCGATCTCCACCTTTTGGCATGTTTAATCGTTTTTTCCAACTAGTGTAGAAATAAAAACGTAACTTTTTTTAAACGTTCCAAATTTTCCTCGTCGCCACTGTGATGTCCTTGTGCACCTCACAACTTGTTAAGTACTCGATTAGAACTCATACAAACGGTGTTTCCAATATTAACATATATTTGAGAATATTGTACAAAAACCTTTTTAATTGACATTGATTAATATTAAATCAATAACTACCAAAAACAACGTATGCGCAGCCGCCATAATACTATATACAGGTTTTGAAATTATTTTGTCTTGCCACATTATTTTTCTTGTAAATTAATATTTTGAAATTAGAATTTGTGTCATATTCTGCAGAAAGTAGGTAGGTAGGTCATTAAGGCAACAAAATAAAAATATATTGTAAACTACAGTTTCATTATAACTTATACAGTTTCGGGAGGAAAGGGAAATATTTTAAGGACGTGTTCTGGAAGTGAAAATAAGTAAATAAGTTCATGACAATATGGGTCCGGAAATGTTTCCTTTCTGAGGTAGATGTCGAAAGAAATTTAAAATCCGGTCTTTTCTAAATATCTCGAAAACGATTTAAGATATTACACTGCCACTATACTATACACCAAAGCTCAGCGTAATCTTAAACCGTTTTCGAAATATTTAGAAAACAGGATTTTTTTCAATTTTACATCTATCAGAAAGGAAGCATTTACTTATTTTGACATCATTTTATAAACAATGAAAAACAAAACAGTCTAATAATATGTCCAACCACAATCCGAATCAATAACAACTTGTAATCTGTTTGGCATAGATGTAACAAGGCGTCGTATATAATTCACGTCTATAGCGTTCCAAATATTTTGTATACGTTCCCAGAGCATATCTCTATTTGGTGGAATATCATCATATTGTTCATTCAACTGACGCATTACATATGCCCATAAATGTTTTTTTTTTATAAGAAGTAATTTCCATTTTGTTTCATTCCAAAATATTGATTAGAACCCGAGTTATCACGGAAATATTATTTTTGGAGGTGAACATGAGGGTTAGTTTGCATCCGTTTAAATCCGTTTTAGGCTAGATTAACAATGGATATTGAGCAAACAATAATTTAAAGAAACACATGTTTACTGACGCAGGCGCATTGACAATAGCGAACGAAATAATCTATCTTTGTCATAAGCACACGAGTTGCCCATAACTTCGGTACCATCACGTTTGCTTTGTCGCAAAGCGAACGTGATTTTTTATCTTTGTCCTGGCAGTGTCGTAGGAGCTAAATAAAATTCAAAATATAAAAAGGTAAATAAATTTGTATCTGTCTAAAAAACAAACGTAAAAAAAATTCGACTTTTCATAATTTAAATAATCAATCGAATAGTATAGAAAAAAAGTTGTTTTAGTTTTGTTACATCATTAAAATTAACGATTAAAAATTTGAAATTGTTATAACTTTCTTATTAAAAATTAAAAATTATATCAATTTCTCTGAAAAGAAAAGTTACATTTTTTAAGAATAAATTGAAAAAAAATTACAAAATTCATTCATTTTTCTGCTTGTTATGGTTTTTTTAAATTTATGAAATCTTCCCTTAACTTCCAGCCTCCCTATCTCTGTTAATTTTAATAGTACAAGAAAAAGTTAATAGGTCATTTTTTATAAGAAACTTCAACTGATTTCATTGTGGGCACCTATACAGTGTTCATTGATGGCGTACAGAAAAACCAGAGGCCCATTCTGTGGCTAAAATTAAGCAAATTTTGTTACTCACACGTAGGCTCTTAAGGCCGCTGTTTCCGAGCTGCAGGGTTTTCAAAATTAAAAAAAAAAATAAATTTTTAATTTTCTTAAATCCATTCAATCTAACGTAAGTAAGTAGTAGACGTTTCGCAAGATTTATTAACTAGGATGAATCGATTTTTCTATTGTAATGTAAATGCAACTCTTTTAATAGAAGCAAGATAATAAAAAATGCATACGGGGTATGCTATAAGAGTTTGCCGATTAGTCCCATTTTAAAAATGCCAATCTACCAGGAAAGGAAAGCATTTTTGTACAAAACTCGTAAAATGTCAGATGTGACGGTAAAATATTGCCACACGAGTTTAATGGGAACGCCCCATATAGACAAGCGGTTAAGCCGTAATATTTCAAACAAAATACGATTCAGATTGGAAACCTTTATCTTGCGTCGAGTGTACAATTCTTGCCCCCAACCCGAACCTATTTTGATATATATGAGTGATAAATCAACTTTGTCACAGCGTTGATTCACCCTATATATAATTTACACAATCTCCGTTCATATTTAAAATCTCGAAGACTATTCAATTAAACAACAAAAGAACATTAAAACAACTTTGACTTATAATTAATTTCTGAGACACTTTTGCAACTAAAATATTTAAACAACAATTATTGTATACCCACCCTGTCCAATCCAACAAGAGTGGGCAAAAGTTGAGAGTAGCAGATTTTTCTTACGGACAGAATTTCCGTAGGTAATTTTTAGATGCGAATTACAATAATTTTATAGACATATCTTGCATTACAATTAAGGCTTTTTTTGACCGACGGATTTTTTTATTTTTGTAATACTCGTAATGCTCATCATGGGATAATCTGCATTATATTTTGCAGACTATCTTTTAACGTAAGTTTTCTGTTAAAGTAAGTGTAACTTACCAGACAAGGCTATTTGAACTTTTTAACCACTACGTTGGCAGTTCTACTAGAAGATATCATATTGAATATTCAACAAGGAATGTGGTACTTATGTGGTAGACACCCTCAACATATTTTTCAGTTTTGCCGGACATTTAAACAATGCATTTGGGGAAAGTTGAATTGGAAGAAATGACCCACATAGTCTCCAGAAGTGATTCTACTAGACGACTTAACACAATATTCGCATCTAAGTTTATCTTGTAATTTCGATTTCCATCAATATCTTCATTTAGTTTTATATCGTGCATATTTACAATTTTCATCACACAAAAATGTTACTTACAAAAATATGTTATGTTTTCACTTGTATTTCGGTAACAGACCATTTAATTTGACTTACTAGAACATTTCCAAATCGCTGGAAAGTCTAAAGTTGAAAACTATAGACCGATATCATTTATTTTTAATTTTTCCAAGGTCTTCGAAATAGTTATATATAATCGTATCTATCTTTCTGTTTATAACCTAATTTCTCCATACCAGCATGGATTTGTTAGTGGTAGGTCAACTGTTACCAATTTAGCTGTCTTTGCTGAATATGTCAGCCAAGTTTTAGATAATAGAGGACAGGTAGATGTGCTTTATACAGACTTTTCGAAGGCTTTTGATAGGATATATCACAAGGTTTAACTTTATAAACTTGCAAACATTGTTTTTTCTAACGATTTTATTGATTTTATTAAGTCCTACTTATACAAGAGAATGCAACATGTTAGTTACAATGGTTTTGATTCTAACTCTTATGTAGCAACCTCTGGAGTACGTCAGGGTTCTACACTTGGTCCGTTATTGTTTGTTTTGTTCATTAATGATATAAGTGAAGTAATTAGCTGTCGTAAGTTAGTGTATGCAGATGATTTAAAAATATTTTCATCCGTAACTAGTCTTAAAGATTGTAATAATTTGCAGAAAGAACTTGACAATATACAATCCTGGTATGTTGAAAATAGATTACATCTTAACTCATCCAAATGCAAGATCTTAAGTTTTTCCAGAAAGTAATTTGTCCATAAATTTAATTATATGTAGTATTGATAATATTGTATTATCCCGGTGTGAGTCTTGCAAGGATTTGGGTGTATTGTTTGACGAAAAATTTTCTTTTTCATCATTTAGTCCTTAAAATAAATGAAGCGTTAAAATTTTATGGATTTATATTAAGAAACTAAGCAATTCAGATACATAAATGCTATTAAAATTTTGTATTTTGCGTATGTACGTTCTAGATTGGAGTATGCAGTGCTCGTTTGGTATCCTTTTTATAATATACAAAAGACTCTTGTTGAACGTGTTGAGAGGAAGTTTTTGAAGTATCTGGTATTTAAAGATGTTGGTGTTTACCCTGAGAGGGGTATAAATTACAGTGTGTTAACTAGTCGATTTCATATTGCCAGTTTAGAGACCAGGAGAATTTGTATTTCAGTAACTTTTTTATATAAGATTTTACACAATCTTATTGACTGCTCTGAAATACTTTCTGCTATAAATTTTTATGTGCCTAGGCAAAATTCAAGAAATACTGTTAGCTTTAGATGTAATCCGGCTAGATCTAACATTTTACTGAGATCACAAGTGCACGTCATGTGTGACAACTTTAATAGATTACAGCAACCATTTGATATTTTCTATTGTTCATTAAATATCCTTACGAATTTAGTCATTGAAGAGTATGGTAATTAGCTTTTAGTTATATATATCTTTATAATTTTAATATTAAATGTACTCATTATCATTTATTATAGTAGAATATTTGATGCATTCGGATATATACAGGGTGAGTCAGAAAGAATGGGTCAACCAGTAAGCTGCAGAAACTAGACACTAAAATATTATGTTTAAGCTCATCATGCATTATACGAATGTCGCTGGTTTAAAAAATACAGGGTGTTCAAAGTTTAAATTTTATTTTGAAATTTCTCAATAATTCAGAAAGTATTGATAGCGTGACTCTGAAAATTGGTAGTGTTGGTTTTTTTGGTGTGAGAATTACGAATTTGAAGCTTATTTTGACGTTGCTCCTAGAGGACGCTAGTTTCACCGTATTATTTAGGTAAATCAAAATATATTTTTTTATCTGTTGAGCTATACTTAAAAAAGCTAAAAATCTAAAGACCTTTCTATTCTACATAAAATATGTACTCTTGTTTAAGTCGTCTAACTTTATCGGTTTCTGAGTTATTTGCATTAAGTTTCAATGTATTTTGTGGTGATTTTTATTCTCAGAAGATGAAAATAACAATAACAATTATTGATAATAGTTTCTAATAATAACAAACCGTAAATCAAATACTGGAAGTGTCCACCACCTACCTCAATACATTTTATTATACACTCTTAAATGGTCTGAATATTAAACAAAATGTCCCTATTATTTTTAAATGCACTCGCAGTTACTATTTTCTGCCGCAACTCCTCAACAGAATTAATTTCTTCACGATACACCACATCCTTCAAGTTTGACCACACTGATTTATTTCAAAACGAATACGGTTTTTAAGTTCTTCCAAATCACCTGGTCTGTTTGTATACACACACGATTTCAAATAGCCCCACAAAAAAAAAGTCTAGAGGTGTTAAATCAGGCGAACGCGGAGGCTACTCGATTGTTCCGCGTCGCCCGATTCACCGGCCAGTAAACGTAAATCACATCGACCCGGGAATGCTTGAACGAAGTGTAGACGGCGTTTACACACGTTTAGGACAATGCCAAATGGTACAGGGTGGGCAATTCGAACAATTTCGCTAGACTTACACAAATATTAGTGTAATTTTACTCGTTTGAAATGTAATTTTGTCAACTTTGTCCTTTTCGGAGCCATTAATAGTGTAAGTAGACAATTATCACTTATANAATTGATTAAAAAATTTAGAAATGACGTTATTTTCCAGAAAAATCCACGGGCGTACGAATTACTTTTTTAAAGGGTGCAGTAACCCACCTCAGGCACGTCACTGGTGTGTAAAATGGATAACATATATCTTTGTTTTATTCCCCTTAACTAATGTGTTATTAATACCAAATTTCAGTTCAATATATGTTGGTCTTTTAGAGATATTAAGAAAAATTCTTAAAAAAAGTTTGTTTTCAACACCCTATATCTCACAAATGAAGTGTTTGAACCTACGTTTATAGGAACTTTTCTTATTGAAAAATGATTCTCTATCAACTGTTAAAATCCTACTACAAAAAACTGACTCACCCTGTAAACACAAAACTGTTGTTTTGTGTCTACATTATATTGGCTAATTCTTGGTCATGAATTAATTCAAATGATCATCAAAATCAGTTGGTACTCCCGAACGTGCAGAAAATGATATTCTTTGAAAAGACAAAGCCATTTGCACATGGTTCTAGAGGCATCCGATGCCTTAATTCCTCTAATGAACTATAAACAAAAGTATATGCGAGAAACACATGTTTTTTTTTTACTAGACACTTCATGTTCTTTTGTACAGGATGAGTCAACGCTGTGACAATTGATTTATAGCTAGAATATAATTGAGGCAAAATATCTCAAAATAGGTTCGGATGGGGGTCAAGAAATGTGTCAAAAATCAGCCGTTTTCAAGATATTATTATTTTAATATAAAAAATAACATTTTCGGCGTTGATATACTCGTTTTTCAGACACAATCTAAGCAATCGTTACATATTGTACTAGGTTCACCGTAAATTCTGAAATCACAAAATCGTAACAAATGTTAACATTTTCGAAGATAAAAATTTTGTTTTCTTCAAATGGAACACCCCATATTTTTTAACGAGATGTGAAAGACCTTCTCAAAATCTACAGCTTTCATAATAGGTGTTATATATCAGTTTCTCATATTTTACGATATTTTTCGCAATTTCTTAATTTTTCATTTTTTTTTATTATAAATAGCGTCGACGTACCTACTAGGGCTAAACAGTTCAGAAGTTATGATGAATCAAGTACAATATGTGTGACGATTATTTAGATTGTATTTCAAAAAACGAGGATAGCAGCAATGATCAAGTGTAACGCAGAAAATGTCACTTTTTATATTAAAATATTAATATCTCGGAAATATCCACTAAAATACAATACAACTTTGGTCAGCCCTCCGAAAATTAGTCACCCTGTATAAGTCAAATTATTTTTAAAATGTACACTCGACGCAAGATAAAGGTTTCCAACTTAAAAGGCATACTACTTTTAAAGGGGCGAGCCGGTGGACTATTAATAGGAATTTTGGGAGGCATCAATAATTAGGGGCGTGTCATATTTTTTTTTGTGTAGGCACGTGTGTAACGACACATAACAAAAAATTGCAGGCCTGAAGTATATGCATTATAAAAAGAGAAGAGTATACAGTGTGATGTCCTTGTGCACCTCACAACTTGTTAAGTACTCGATTAGAACTCATACAAACGGTGTTTCCAATATTAACATATATTTAAGAATATTGTACAAAAACCTTTTTAATTGACATTGATTAATATTAAATCAATAACTACCAAAAACAACGTATGCGCAGCCGCCATAATACTATAATTCCCCACGGTCAATTTGGGAACACCAAATTATATATTTTTTTAAATAAATTTAACGATTTGGTGGTTTGCCTATACGTTGAGGTCGCTGTATACCTGCACTATAATCTTCCCTAACTACATTTTCATAACTAACCTGTTCCACATACTTATTTCTACTACTAGTTACATTATTTCCTTTAGCATCTACAAGAGTAACATCTAGATCACTTTCTCCATTTTCCATAGTCGTATTGCTTGTTAAATCAGCCTGCTCTAACTCGTCAAAACCCAATTCGCACTCGCGAATTTGATTAATATGTCTTTTCCAAGTCAGAGGCGAATCACACACATTAACAATGAAAGTATATGGTCCCACTTTTCTTACAATTTTACTCTTTGTCCAAACCGGATTATTCGTATCTCGATAGTCCTTGCACATTACAATTTGNATCGAAATTTTCACACCGTTGTTTAGATAATTATCACTGTCATCAATTTCGAACGAAAAAAATATGCGTTGTCATTTAAAAAAAAATTATGTCATCGCTGCCGTAAGTGGATTATCGAAAAAAAAAATTGGATCAAATAAAAATCGACGGGTCTCACCGTTTTTCGAAAAAAAAATTGTTTAACGAAAATATGAATTTTATGCAGAACTTTTTTACCACGCTGTATATTGTCAAACACTTGTAGAAAATTATTATTGTAATATCTCTATCTAAGAAACCTCGTAGCCAACAAAAAAGCTACAAAAGCACGCCCTGAACCGTTATTGATGGTCACTAAGTACAAAAACTCCTACTAGAGCACGCTTCAGATAATTATAGAGGCTCATTGAGTCCGGAAAAATCCGACGCCACAGTGCTCCGTCTAGCCCTCCCTCGCAACTTGATTCCTGCTCCGTTCAAGCTTTACACATGGAGAAAACTGGATTTCAAATTTGTTCCAGTCGCCGGGAACTTATTTTTTAAGCATGCATCAGCGATTCGGGAATTCGCCGGGACGCTTGACTTGGCCGGAGATTTCGTTAATTGAATCATTGCGGAGATTTTATTTTGTGTTTTTTCCGAAGAAAAAGTTACGCAAGTTTCGTATTGAAGGGGAATAAAACAGGGCCTGACTTCCAATTATCTTTCGAAGTTTGATTACCGTTCGCTGTCGGTTTTAAAAGAGGGAAAATCTACAGAATGGTAAAATTCTGCACCGTGTTTAGGCAGTAGGAATCTAAATTATATTTTTTTCTTAGTATTAGTATTTATACCGGTTTGGTTCATAGTGAGGAAACAAAGAATTTTAGTTTCTTGAAAATACAGCTGTCATCGATGTAAGAAATTAATAACTGGAATGACAAGAACTGTTGATATAAATGGATATACTTATGCTTAATTTTAGATAAATGTTTTTTAATCGTAAAATAATATATTATTCGAATTAAACTTAAGAACATTTGTTTATAATTATGAAGTTGTAAAAAAATCTCTGCTTCTCGAAAAAAATATATTTAATTTGTAGCAAGGCCTTAAGGATAGGTGTATTATTATTCACATATTTAAAAGTAGGTATATTTTATTTTCAACATATACAAACTCTGAATAAATATAATAATGATATATTCTATTTTTTCGTTTGAGCAAGTTATTAGAAAAAAAAATGGTATCCATAAATATGCCTTTTAAAGCACGACGTTTTAAGGAAATCGTGCATTTAAACTACTTTTTGTTCAAAAATTTTTTAATTTTTGGGAAAAATGTAGGTGAAAATAAAGAAGGTCTCAAATATCAAAAACTACTTGCAATAGTGACTGGAATAAATTTATGTGTAATACACCTCATTTGTCATGTGCGAAAAAGAAAATATTAGAAATACAGATACATGGTTATGCCGATGCATCTTTGAAGGCGTTTGGCGCGTGTGTGTATTTACGTGCATTATACAGGGTGTCCGCGTTTTTTGTACCAGGACAATCGCAACTTGCACTAAAAGTTCATGCAAACATATATGTATAGATGCGTCGTTTTCGATTTTCGACCACTGTTCAAGTTTAAAATGAGAATTGATTTTTTATTCGTAAAACGAAAACCCCCTTTTAGACTTTGTTGAAACTTGGCAACTTTGTTTGTAATAATAATACTCATTTTCTTACATAATTTCATTTGTCTTATTTTCTTCAGTGGCGTCACAACAAGATACCAGCTTGATAAAAATAGAAAAAAATATGGTACGCTACTGCGTTTTGGTATGTTTTGAAATTTCCCTCATATTTAACTATCAAAAATACAACTTTTTTGTTATTTAATTTTTTTCCTATCTCGCTTTGTTTAGACAGAAATAAAACTTTTTGTTTCACACAGTTTATTGTAAGATAATAAAAAAATAAACAACACGGTATGAAAAAACAACCTATTGTATAAATAGACCTCAAAGGAGCTGTTCGAAATGCCCGCCATTTCGTTCTACACACAAATTACAGCGACGTATCAAAACCGCCTAATGTCTCTCAAATGATGTGGAGTTATTCTGAGAGCAGCGTTCCGGATTCGTCGTACAAGTTTCTCTTGCGAGTTAACAGGCGTAGAGTAAACTGCAATCGAGTCTATTCTTTGTTGAAGAGGAACATCGTCTAGCATGTTATCATTCATGCTGGGCAGTTAAAAATTCAAGAAATAATTGACCTATTAATCTATTGGGCAGGATGTAATGTCCCAACAAAAAATCGCCAAACACTGCCATCCAAACGTTTACACTAAATTTTTGTTCGAACCACAGAGGTCGAATCAGACGTGGGTTTTCATTATTCCAAACATGGAGATTATGGAAATTTACTACACCACGTCTTGTCAAACAGGACTCATCCAAATAATTTTATTACGAAATTCTGGATTCCCTCTTATCTGATTAGGTACCCAATTACAAAAATTTACGCGACGTTGTGCATCTTCAGGTTGTAATGCTTGTACAGGTAAGGCTGTAAATGGTATGGATACATACCATTTTGTCTTAAAGTTTTCCATATCTTGGTTTTAGATACATTTAATTGCCTTGATGTCCAACGAGTACCTACTTAATTGTCGGTTTCATTCAAACGTATTTAAAATTCGTTGCTCTTGTCTCCCACGCCTTTGTCGAATTTGTTCACCTACTACTGCCCGGAACGGTTTTAAACCTTGGCTTCTAAACTGTTGGTGTATTTAAAAAAAAAAGGTTGGATGGGGTTGCCTTCTGTTGGGAAACCTTCTTCTGTATTCGCGAGCAGCACCAACAGAGTTTCCATCGCAAAATCCATATAAATAATTCATGACTGCATACTCTTCATTACTAAACTGAAAAGGCATTTTTATGAGAAACAGAAATGTATACTATTAAAACCGAAAACCGTCAATCGAAAAAACTTAATTAAAACACGTCAGCAAACGTCAAACAATTGCTACAATACCTTGGCAACTCAAAAACAGAAATATTCACGGCACACTTTGTAACAAGTAAATAAATAAATTAAACAAATCTCGAACCTATTCATGAAAATGTTTTATTTCTGTCTAAACAGAGCGAGATAGGAAAAAAATTAAATATAAAAAAAGTTGTATTTGTATTTTTGATAGTTAAATCTGAGAAAAATTTCAAACTTACCAAAAAGCAGTGGCGTACCCTCACAATCGCTTATAATTCAGACTTAAAAAAATAAACAAAAAGTAACATTTATAATTGTATTATCTTGAGTAGAAATAATAGTTTAAAGCAACATTTTCCACATATGTAAATGCACTGGATAACGCTTCCTAATTGGTTAGTTAGATCACCTGATCTATCAAAATCTCACTTTCTCTAAAGATTTAAATAGGTAAATTTATTTTTCGCCTCCCAGAATGCAAATATGCGAAATTGAAAAAGGCAAACTTTCAGAGATATTACATACGAAATTCTCCATGGCGCTGATGACAATTTTCAAAAATATATTACATTATCACCCATTAAACTCGTAAGTATTCTGAATAACCATTTTTAATATTTTTCCTATGTTTTCTTTTTATTGCCAATTTTTTTCTTAGTACATAGGTATTAATTTAATATAATTATATTTTCATGTATATAGATTATAGCCTCTTTAAGAAGAAATTTATTTGCACATTGTTGTAACTGTTTTTCTAATATTGATTATTATGGGACCCTAATTTGAAAAATAAAAATCATACTTTTAAGTTCCTAAAAAGGTTGCAGCTTTCTTACAATAAATTTTGGATGGTGGGTATTTTCATAGGAACTTTCTGATTACTTTAAAAGATTAACATTAATAATTTTTAACATAGTAAACTTCTTAGAGATTTTGTAAAAAATGTTAAATTAGAAATGGAAACCTTTTACAAATACCTATATCCCTGCCATTGATATGTCTTCAGATATTTTTATCGATATCAATTTTCTTTGAAGATTTGTACTAACTTTTGAATTTTTTGAATACATTGGCTACAGTACAAAAGATCCATTTCTGTTCACTTTCAGTTACAAATTCTCTTTTTGCAAATTCATTCAGACATATGATTTGCGCGGATTTTGCCTTTAATTGGATCGTTGTAGGGACAAAATTTATCAAGTTGGCTGTATCAGGGGATATGGCCAATAATTCCCCGGAATTCCGGGTTTAGGTCGTTTCTTTTATGAGCTGGGCATGGAGTAGGTGATTGATTTGTAGGCAGAAGGGGATTTTTCATATACGATGCGGTCGAAAATCGTGAATTGAATTTTGTACTCTAATAACGGTTTTAAAACTCAACATTTATAAAAAAATATGTTTGACAAGTACTACTAACTATACAGACACCATGTCGTTTACTAGCAGGATTTACAAGCATGTAACCATACATCGAAAATAATAGCTATATACAGGGTGTTCCAATTAAAACTTACCACCTGGAAAATATTGGAATTAAAAAAAATTAGAATGTACCCCTTGGACAGGCAGGGACGTAAAATACCCTTAAACTTTAAACCCTTATGTTGAGCGACACCTCATTTTAAAGCTTTTTTGATTCTGCTCACGACGACATAATTTTGCAAAAGCCTTTGAGATTTTACTATATAACCACATGTATCCACATTTTAAAAACATAATTTCACCTGACCAGCATGGTATCATGGAAAATAGATCTATTAACACTAATTTAATTTGTATGACTCAATATTTGTTAAGTGTAATAAATAAACAAGGCCAAGTGGACGTTATCTACACGGATTTTTTAAAGGCTTTTGATTGCATAGATTATGAAATATTATTATACAAATTAGCTAGTTATGAGTTCACTGCTATTATTGCAGTAGAGTGTTCGAAATGTTACTTGTCCAGCCGTTTTAACTATGTCACCTATAACGGCTATAAATCAGAAGTTTACCCTACTACGTCAGGTGTCCCTCAAAGGCCCAACCTGGGACCGTTACTCTTTTCTTTATTTGTTAACGATCTCAACAATTGTATTTCTGCAACAAGTTGTTTTTTGCTGACGATTTGAAAATATATTCACCCATTAACAGCTTACATGATTGCATGTTTCTTCAGAACGAGTTAAACAAGGTTTCAAAGTGGTGCATTTCTAATAACTTAAGTATTTCGAAATGTAAGGTAATATCATACACGGGGAAAGTAAATTCAATTCTTTTTTATTATAACGTAGCTTTGTTACGCGACTAAAGACTTGGGTGTATACTTCGACCATAAATTAAGTTTCTCTGAACACCTTCAACAAACCGTTTCTACTTCCTTAAAACGATTGGGGTTTGTGATAAGACAAGGTCGTACTTTTGAAGACAACAAAGTTCTAGTAAAACTTTTCTTACTTTCGTTCGATTCAAACTTGAATATTGCTCACTTATTTGGTACAATGATTATATTCAATGAGTTGAATCCGTTCAAAAAAGATTTTTAAAGTTTCTAGCATTTCGTACTTATGGCATTTATCCCAGCAGAGGATGTGATTACAACGAATTATTAACTCGTTTTGATTTTAATTCTTTAGGAATCCAAATTTTTTGTACTCAAGCTGTATTTTCGATGAATGTACGTTCCAATTGGATGGTCGAGTCAACCGCCATAATTTCCGCTACTGGAGTGATGAAATTCCAAGTATTTCTCAAGAAACTTCTGGGAGACCACTTCATAGAGCCTTTCTTCCTACCAGAAAATCTGGATGAAAATATGTATCTGAATCTACTGGAAACGAATAGGTATCTACCAGATATTGTGGAAATATTGGAAAATGACAATGCTGTGCCAGAAGAGGTTTCTGGTTTCAGTAGTACTCCACCACATTAATTTTCTTAATCTTAACCAAACCACTGGATATAGGACGCAGAGGTTCAATTGAGTGGCCTCCAAGATCGCCAGATCTAACGCCCTTAGACTTTTTCTATAAAGATACTTAAAGTCGAAAATTTAGCAACACAACCGAACTCACTTGAGGAGCTTTGTCGGCGAATTGTTCAGGAATGTCTTCAGATAACGCCCGAAATGCTTTTCGAAATGTTCGTTCGGTAGTGGGGTAAAGATTTTATTATTGAATGGAAGCAGAGGGAGACCAATTAGAATATTTAATAAAATAACATTATTTCATTCATTGACATTTTGTCTTATTCTTTAAGGGAAGATTTTATTGTCATATCCAAACCAAAATTTAAAAAGTCGTATGTCATCGTGAGCAGAATTGAAAAAGTTCTAAAATGTGGTGTCAGTCAACATATGGTACCATTTAAAATTTAAGCCTATTTTACGCCCTTGCCTAAGGGGTAGCTTCCAAGACACCAAAACTTTCGCCATCATGTGGCCCCATTGAATAGAAAATGAACGTGTCTCAGGTTTTTTTTGTTTTTTTTTTAATTCCGATATTTTCGAGGTGGGAAGTTTTAATTATATTTTTGTATATTTTCTACTTACACTACTCAATAATATTTGTGCCTAATTATATAGTTTAATCCAATAGTAATATAGGTCTAAAAAATAATTAACAGGCGCATAGAGGTAAAAAGAGGTTGGAATTTTGAGACGAAATATCCTTTAACGTTTTTTCGTCTGACGCAATCTGTTAGGAATTAAATAAGGTTGTCTTGAATTTATTTCAATTACTTAATACCTAAATGAAATATAAATTAAAATTAGATGTAAACGATTTTTTTAATTTTTACTAAATCGATATATTCAAAAAAAAAAAATTTTTGCATTAGAAATAGCTTTATGGAAAAACTGCGAGTGAACGCCCAGATGGTCGTTTCCTCTCACAATTCCGACTTCCGACAGATTTCTCTGGCCGTCTGAACGAGAACAAATTTTACTCTATTATTTTTTAAATTAATCACGGGAAACGGCCGATTTGTAATGAAACGCACTCAATACTGCCAGACTGAGATAAATGTGACTTTAAGAGACGGTCTAATACGCTTTTGCGAAAACCCAGGATAGGTAATATGTCTCTGCCCGAATTCAACTGCCTATTATTTTTTATCCAATAACCCCAATTTGCTTGCCAATCTAGTCACACAGTATGGTGATATTTTATGCGACTCTATGACCTATGACATCGAGAATTTTATATGGTCGGTTAGTCCACTTTGGTCTTTATCCGGTAATACTCAGGATTTTCGCAAGGATGAGCATCAAAATTACATTAACTGAGTTATTTACCGAACCTTTCTTTGGAAGAACATTCATATGAGAAATTTGTGCTGGTTCGATATATTTTAGATTTACAGTATGAGATTCAATTTCAAATATGAATATACATAAATAGTTTAGAACCAGACAGGATTAGAAATCTTAGCATCTCTTAAATTTAAAGATATTTCATATAAACTAAGTACCGATATATTTGTTTCATATTGCTTGATTTAATACTATGAACTACCTTATTTTCTTTAAAAATTTAAATATTTTGGTATTGTATAATGAACATGTTTCTAAAATTTGTACAAGTGCCTCAAGGAAGCGTGTTAAATCTGTTGTTATTGTTTCGAGGTCCGTTTTCTCCTTATTTGTTTACGAAGCCTTCATAAATTGTTGTAAACCACGTAACTGCGACATCGCTCTATTGGTACTGTCAATTGAAAATCTCTAAATTTGGCAATGGCAAACCGTTGCGTCTACGCTCGATATAATGCGATCGTTGATTGTTTAAATAAAATCTCCAGCCGATGACAGAATATTGTGTTTTAACGTAATCTTAAATCCATTGTTTTAAAATGTTTAATTTTACCAAAATTTTATAGCCAAAGTGAAGGAAATAAACATTGCCGTTCCAAACAAAATTAGTAGTCACGTGGCTTGTAATTATGAAGTGTCTGGATTGGATATGTTAAATATGTATAGTAGCAGTACGTTCAAAATCGCCTTTAAAATGAATTTTGAATATTCCACGCAATAAAAACAAATTTAAAATCGTATTTAAGCATCTAACTAATACTTCGTTTTATGTACCAGTGGCATGTAGAATGGTATCTCATGATATTTTTTTGTAAATGTTTTGTATATCCATGAATTTTTTCACTTCAATTAAGAGTTTTATCATAATGTGTAGAAGAAGAGTATATTAGAATTCACTGTGTAAATGACTGGGCTCTATCTATAGACATGAATAACCCAATCGATATTATCTATTTGAACTTCTCCAAAACGTTTGGCAGAGTACCAATGAGAAGATTGTTGTATAAATTAGAACATCTAGCAATTCGTGGAAACTGGAAGAGTGGGAGAATATTTTTCCGAGAAAAGCCCTGTTTTGGGTGCAATTCCGCAGGGTTCTGTATTGGGACCATTACTGTTTCTCATTTACTCTAGTGACAAAACATCTTCTTTATGCAGACGACACCAAGATATACGCTAACCCGCGCTAATCGCTTATCATTCACCATAAATCCCTACAACAACAACAACAGGAACAACACCAACAGCAGCAGCAACAGTGACAACTAAAGCACACTCCTTTAATCTATAATCAGAGTATTTCTAAGTAGTCAGAGATTCCTTACTGTATAGTCAAAGTATTCCTTCCTAACTCGATAGAACGCTTCGTATCCTCCTTACGCATAATGTCGACTAAGGAAACCAGTTCAAGTAACAAGATTTAAGCTTAACTTTGTTATTTTAAATGGAACACCCTATTATTAGGTTTTTGAATTCCTTAGTTAATGTAACGACGCTGTTACATAGCTACTTTTTCAGACTTTAGAAAAGAACCTGATTTGTCTGGAAAACTTAAAGATAAGTATGTACAACCTTATATCAGTCGAAAGGGCATTCAATTTTGCATTCACCCATGACAATTAATATGGGTAATTCCATTTGAAAAAAAAGTTTTACAACTCGTATAATTATTAAATGTAGGTCTCAGTATTTCCGATTCTGAATAACGTACACGTTTTGCTCACAGATGACAAGATAGAGTAATTTATACTAACGCGAACTGTGAAAACTGCAGGTTTCTACCTCTTGCGGTTTAGACGCTATCTAGCCTCATTTAGAGAGCTGATATGATTTCTTTCAAAAACAACTGATTATCTCGAAAACGATAAATTTTAAACACCTTGTACATTTAATGAACTCTACCTAATGTTAAACAAGGAATTCAAAAATGCAATAATATACAGGGTGTTTCGTTTAATATAACAAAGTTATGTAGCGACCACGCAAACTGGAACACTCTGTAAAGCTAAAAATATTTTCTTTACATGGCCCACATGATTAGAGGCAACGTTTATTAAAATCATTTTTTTATAAATTTTACAGTTGCAGAGTTACAGAAGTATCCCTCTTAGGTGGAACACCCTGTATAGTATCAACAATCGTACAAATGACATGTAACTAAAAACATTATTTTATTGGTGGAGGAATCAACAGAACGATCCTATTTGTGGTCCCACAAATATCCTTTTTCAATTTTTGAATCATTTTATGAAACTTCTATTTTTAGTGCATGAAACCAGGATTATTGTCCATGGCTTTGACGAAATTCTTCATTAATCCTAGTTATATATGTATACACATTACATTTTTTATTTAGGGCTTACTTTCAATGTTACAGGGAAAAATTTGTCGAAAAACGAGGAACTTTCGTTTTTTTTTGTATGTTTGTTGTTTCCCTGAATTTAGCAATGGTTTTTTGGAATAGGCAAACTCAGATTCTTATGATTCTTATTCTACACAATATTTGGGATTTTTCTGTACAACAAAATAGATGATTTCAAATACAAACGCCTCGAATGCTCTACCGCATGGATTATTAAAAAAATATTAATGACCAATTGTAAGTTTTTAAAGTGTGTTGTTTTAATTTGATATAAAAAAATATTTTTAGACGAATCAATGAACAAGCGCCATTCTGTCGAATTATGTGTCTTCATAAGAGAAGACATGTCATTACAAAGCACTAAGCTATTTTCTCCAGAAAAATTGTCTTCAGAGAAGATTCCGTTCTTCTACCCGGAAAGCAAGCAATTCAGACTGATTTCTGGATAACTTTAAATTTCGTATGATATCGTTAATATCTTCTTGAGTCAATAAATGAGACCAGTGTATTCAGCCAGATATTATTCTGCTGATTCTATTTAAAAATTCAAAACTTTATTTTGGAGTTTTCAACAATTATTTTATTATAGCTCTGGCACCATTTATACGAAAACCAACAGATTCTTAAAACAGAATTCTAATCTCGAGAAAATTCCTGTTATTTGGTGACCATCGAAAAAGCTCATTCTGTATATTTTCTTTACATATTTACATGATGAAATACATCATGTAAACATGCCAATATATGAACTAATGACAAAAAACATGTGTTTCGCACTTACTTCGAGTTCCAAAATAATGAAATTCTAACAACAAATTTTTTAATCCTTTTTTCAATATTAACTTAGCAGTGACAACAATTCAAGAGAAAATTTGATATTCTAGTTCGAAATTTCGAAATGTCTTACTATAAATTTATAAGGGGTATAATATTAAAAAATTGTGTATCCTAATGGAAAATATTTATTTCACATTGGAAAAGTTTGCTTTGTATATTTTGCTAATATTTCTTTATTTTTAAGTAACTAGGTTTTAATTTTTGCATCAGATGTATCTTGTAATGTCATTTCTTAATTTCTACGAAATCAGTTTAATCTGTATTACAATTTATTGGAAATTATTAAGAAGGACTAATTGTTACACAATTATTGATTAATTACATTTGTTATTTCAATTTTGACTAAAATCAGCCCGGTGTAGAATTTTAGTTAATTTTTAGGTTTTATGGGTGGTTCATTGGGCCGCAGAATATTTGAATAGCGAAAATCTGCCATTAACACCATAAATATGATGCACCAATCTGTTTTTAGGACTTTGACAAAGCAGCAATCAAGCAGGCACTCACCACATGTGAAATTTCAATTGATTTTTAGGTTTTAAAAACGGATTTATAGTATTTTTACAATCCTGAATACTTATACAGGTTGATCGAGTCCTTAGATACCCAAAACATGGATGTGCTCGTTGAATACGATGTAAGTCTTTCCGAAGTCAGTTGAACATGTATAAAAACGCCTAGCAATAAAATTTAATAAGTTTCGTAGGCGTCCTAAAATAGTTATCTGCTAAAGGTAAAAAATTATAATAATTTGTATATAAGGGGTCGTCCATTAATCACGTGAGGTCACCCTCCCTCCCCCCTAGTGATACGTGGTGAGACTGAAATCTACGCCCCCCCATCTTACATCACGTGTATTTTTTTGTTAAAAAAAACTTCAATATTTTCAGAATATTTTTTTATGAAAATCAATAAAAAAGCACCAAAAAAACAGCAGCGGTTATCAGCCAGCCCGGGTGGGGCGACGGACGATCTCATAACGATCAACCACGTCAATTGCGTGTTACTTATCGTGATGTCATATCGCAGCTCACAGCAAGGCATTCTCGGGCATGGTTGCGCGAAAATATACACGTGATATGTAACAACAACCCCCCCCCTCTCCCATTGTGAGCAATAGTGATGTTATCCAAAGCCCCCCTCCCCTATTTGGACCTCAGGTGATTAATGGATGACCCCTAACGTGTAATAATTTTCCATTATATGTTTATTTGACCAACAACAAATTTTAATTATTTATGTCCTCAAACAATTTTATTATAAAAAGTAAATTTCGTTTTGTTCCGTTTCAAAAGGTCTCCAAAATGCCGTGTTGTAATAATATTAGTAAATAAAATATCCTTCTTATTTCTCCCTTTCGCAATTGTAATATGAATGATTAATAGAAGGTGACTATAATAAATTAAAATTACCTGAATCACACCAAATTCCGCATTGGTGCCTTGCAATGCTAGGCAAATTGTCAAGTACTTGTATGTAAACAACTGAGATTTATTGCCCAGTCACCCAGTGCGGCTATGTTTTACGCCGTTTGCCCGCGCGCGCAATCTTCAACTGGGCGTATACATTTTTACCACTTCCACGTTTAGTTCGACAAGACCTGTATATGGGTATGGCTAAATAAGTATGTGAACAAGTTTTTCAAATATTTCAATGCCAAGTTGCTGCGTTAGCGATCGAACCTGGTATATACTGACAACCTCTTGATTCTACAATTCGTATCTCCAATCTCATATTTTTTAACCGTGTGATTTAGCGAAGCGACAAAAATAAATTTGGTGCTGCCCGTCTTATTTGCAACTGACCAAGCCGCATGGGAAATTGTGTACAGGTCTCCCGCGGGGGTCGACTTCATATTTTCATGCAAAATGCGTAGATGGATACAGACATGCTCAACGCTTGCCAGATTTTATATCAGAGGTAATATCTCATTTGCGACATGAAAGAAAAGTATAAAATATGCTTCGCAATGCTGAGAGACCTAGTAGTTCTATAAATGTAAAAAAGTAAATTTGTGGAACTATCGTAAAGCTATAACTCAAATGAGAAAACAAATTCTCTCTTGATATATGGTCGCTTGTTTCAAAAGAGACATTTCATGAAGCAAGCTCATGTTAAATATTTCAAAGTGACTTAACTACTATAAAGAGTAGTAAAGCCGTACAATGAATATGAAATTAGTTATTTTACAAAGGAAAAACAATGTACTGGCCAATTCATCAAGAGAGTATGGTTAAAAATACAATGTTATGAATATTAGAGTAGGCTGGTGAAACATTTCTATTGCAATACATTATTGTCCTAACCAATGGTCTATTCTTGGCTCTAGTATAGCGGGCTACATTTTAATCAGTGGTTGAGTCTACTATGTAAAACATATAATTACTAGTTTTTTTTTACAGGAAAATAGGAAATAAAAGGTCAAATTCAAAATAATTATGCATAATTATTAGAGTTGTCACAATCGATCCGATAGCCAGCCATGCGAGCTACCTAGCTGTCGGTTTAATGGCTGATTACCCTGTAATCGAACGATTTCTTTTACGATTTTAGCTGTCTTTTGATGTGTAATTGTGTGTAATTATGTCGGGCGTAGTTAGTGCTAAAAACAGCAAACAATTACTACACTAACAGCTCGCTTCGTTTAAAGGTTTAGTTATTTATTTTTTAAATAAAATTTTAATAAAAAAAAGGAGTAATAATTAGGTCAGCATCACAGCTTTATCAGTAGTAAATTTGTTCAACAAATCGGCACTCAACACGTGTTATTTCAAGTGCAAAGAACAATACTTTGTTTTACTAAAAAAATATAATCAATAATGTAGTTCAGCATATACGTATATGTATAAAAACTTTTAAATAAAAATTAATAAACAAAAAGTAATAAATATCAAACAGCGCACCACACATGTATAAGAAAACTCAAAAACCAAAAAACTCAATATTTAATCCTCATACTGATTGCATGTATTGTAACCTACCATTTGATATAGTAAATAATAAAACATTTCATTCCTTCTGGGATAAATACAACCCCGAGTGGAAATGACCATGTTGGACCAGCTTGGAAGTAAATTATTTAATTATGCAAATATTACATCAGTAGATGTCGAACTCTTCAAATTAAGACATTTGATCACCGCCGCGTATAAGTTTCGCTGAAACAAGGATAGAAATATAGCTGATGCGATTTATAATGGATCCCACCCAGATTGTGGAACCGATGGTAACGATGCGTAAAACAATTTACAAGTTTCACAACGAAACAATGACATAAATCTTACTTTATTTTATGTTGATGATCCTCACACTTTTGCTGCGCGGCCAACTATGACAGCTCTAATAATTACACAGACCCACAAAAAAAGTGGGAGGTCCGAAAGACAAGACCAAAACGGACCCCGGATTCGAATTTAGCGACCCCAAAAACATATAGATATATTGGTTTACATTGTTGGCAATTGATTCCCTACATTTAACCTTGTACACTAACCTTAACCCAGATCTAATTCTGTCAAACGGACACCGTATTCGGATTCAGCAACCCCAAAAACATACAGACGTACGAGTTTTCTTTGATGGCAATTGATTCCATAAATTTGACCTTGAACTGACCTTAACGCAAACCTGATCGAATCAAACGGACACCGGATTGGGATTCACCGACCCCAAAAACGTACAGATATGTACGTTTGCTTTGGTGGCAATTGATTCTCTACATTTGACCTCGAATTGACCTTAACCCAGACCTGATCGGCTTAAACGGACACCCGATTCGGATTCAGCGACCCCAAAAACATATTGATACTACCTCGGACCTCCCACTTTTTTTTGTGTGGCTGTGTTATTGATAGAAAATTTGTTGAGGACAGCTTACATAGGACATAGATGAATTGTATGCATAATTCTTAACCAACTTCTTATATAAAACGTGAAAAAGATACTTTGAAAACTTTGAAACGTCTTTAAAATGTTTGTGGCGTCCGTTTGTCTTTCCCAGTTATTTATTTCTATACAATACATATACAAGGTAACTCATTACTTCTTACAAATCTTAAAGAAGATTGCCGACGTCAAATTATGACAATTGAACCGTCCTTTTCGAATATTGCTCCTTTGTTTCTACAGGGTATAAAAGTCAAAAACTATTTTCGATTTTTTTAATATTTTGGGATTATCTTGAAAATTTGTACATCCATGGTTTTTAATGTGGCGGTTATGGATATGGTAACTATATTACAATAATTTGTAGGGGGCGCTAGTTACACTCTCCTGATAGTGTAAAGATAAGTTTTTTGCTCTTCGAAAATTTGAATTTCCAGCAAGAAATTATTGATGGAGTTCAATTCTAAATTTAAAAGATAAACATCGCTAAACTCAACCGTTTTGGAATTATACAATATAACGATTTTGGAGACAATATAGGGTGTTCCACATAAAAGTCCTCAGCCTCGTATCTCGATAAGGGAAAGAGATATTTTGATTTTGACAAAAACAGATTATAGAGCTTATCGATGGCTTCGTCAAGGATTGCAATTCGAAAGAAATTTTTCGTTGGTAGCAAAGTAACAAACTTTGTCCGATACTTTGTTCGATTCTAAAGAATTTTTGTCAAATTACTATTTTTCAGAAACTTAATAGTTTCAAAGATATCGGGCTCTTCAGTCGGTGAGGCCCAAAATCAAGCGTATTTTAGAGTTTCGAATTATTACCTTACACAATGGAATAACCAAGTCAATTTAACAGTTTTTTTTAAGGAATAGTGAAATAAAAATATGTATTTCTGTAAATTTGTATAATAATTCATAATTATGTGTACGGTTGTACTAAAATAAATCCCGAATATATAACGAAATTTACCATAGAAGGCTTTGATTACAAGGAAACAAAAATTTCTGTTTAATGCCTCTCAAAAATACAAGTTGACAAAACAGCTAATTGTATTTTATGAGAGCTTAACATTTGGCTAATTTAGTGAAAATATGGTTCAATATACTAATCAAGAAAAATACGTTATGCTTGTTTTTTTATGGTGAATGCAGAGAAAATGTCAAAGTTGCAGCGGGATTATATTATTCACGATTCTCTAACAGAAGATGTTCAGATCATTCTGTTGCCGAAATACGAGGCTGAGGACTTTTATATGGAACACCCGGTAGAGCAAAATGAATTTAATCAACTAGTTCTATCGAGGTAGGTTGTAAAATATTGACACTACTGTGTCGTTTGTATTACTTCGCGTGAAGTAATTTTAATCCCTTATTTTTCATTAATTGAAATGAGAAATATAATATGTATCTGTGCCCAAGAAAACTACTGTGGTCGCCGGGCAGCAGCGAGATACTTAGAATTATATCAAAATAATAAGTAATCTGACTTTAAGCTGTTCAAAACGAAGAAGGATCCTTATGAGAATTAAGATCCTTTCGTTCAAAGCGAAATCTTGGAAGACCTAAGGTACTAACAGCTTACCAATCAGAGGATGTTTTAGTACAAATTGAAGAAATGCCGAATCACAGTTACTACTGGATTAATTGGATCCGTCTTCAAAATACTTCCTGAAAAAGAAAGATATCATCCATTTCGTCTAATTGACACCATAAGATCTATCTACGTAGCGGTATTTTTAATTGGAGAAAAAGCTGTATTATGAATTAGAAAATCCTCATTTACCAAGAGAACGGTATTTTCAGGAGGAATTTTCCTTCAATATTTGGTTTGGTACGACTACTATATTCTGGGACCGTTTGTACTAGCACGGTCACTTAATGAAGAAAATTATTTGCCCAGATAAACAGAACATTTACCTACGAACAAGAACACCTTAAGAATATTTGTTATTTTTACCATATTCCGTTTATTTCCAGATTGCGTATTTAAATATCTGGTATCATAATTAGAATTAAACGTCACATTTTATCATCTCTCAACAATCCGAAAAAATAGTTGAAACTCCTTTAAACTCATGTTTGGTCTAGGATCGTATTATGCAGAAATGTAAAATTAATTTAGTGGAAAACCAAACTTAATGGTGCACATTGCTCCACTCACTACAAAAAAGAGAATTAATTCTCATGACTCGCCGACGGATGTACATCAAAGGCACCTGCCTCTGATTATAAAAACGTACTGCACAAAGCGCATATTCAGGTCAACATTGCGATGTCTCGTTTTGTGTTTTTTTCTATTACAGACTTTACATTTGGTTTGGAGTTTAATGGTTACCGGAGAACACGACAAAAGGACTCGTCAAATCATTCTGTGTGTGTTCATATGAAATTTACATCACAAAGTAGTGTTCTCTTATTAATGTTTCATTTTGTACTTTACAGTGTGAGTATCAAATGTCACCATAACCCATTTAAGTTTTCCTTATGAGATTTTTATAATCGTAGGTTTTCATATCTTGATGTTCCGAGAGACATACTGCTCTTTTTTTAAGGGATTTTAAAATTCTGCGGTATTTACATTTGCGGGTTGTACTGGTATTTACATGGTTTGAAGGCCCAGGAGTACGTTCAAATAATATTTTAACAAAAGTTGGAGGGTGCATCTATACATTTCTATAACAGAAATACAGGGTGTTTTTGGAGGAGATGTACATACTTCAGTATGTTATACTACGTTCAGTTTTAAGCAAAAAATTTCCTATGAACTTAGGTCTGGAAACGCTTCGTTTAGGTTTAGGATTTACAGGATGTCAAATTAACGTAGCAACCAGCCCAGAAATATGTAACCAAATTTGTTTAATTAATGAATGAGCTGCAATTAATTTGCGAATAGATTCTTTCTAGGATAACTGAAAAGTGTATGTAAAAGTTTTTTTGCCACTAACACACGTACATGCACGTTTCCGTGCATGTACGTGTGTTAGTGGCAAGCCGGTATCGCGTATGTCGCGCATGTCCTGTTTGCGACAAAAAGAAAATAGCAATAAAAAACTGGTCTTGGTGGCCACTTTCTTTTTTTTTAATAAATAAATTACAGTTAGGTATATTTTAAAATATTTGTAACAAGTTATTGAAAATATACGATTTGTCTTAGGAAGTGATGATTTTTTATTATGCATTGTACGTAATATCAAGAAAAAAACGCTTTAGAACATATTTATTAACATTGCTAATGTTCAACCAGTATCATGATATTTGGCGAGGCCGCAACGTATATAAAACAAAACTCCATAATTAATACAAACAATGAACTTAATTAATTTATTTATTCACATATTATCATTTTACTCAAGCAACGGTCACTCGATCAATGTCAGCGAAAGAACCAAATTTCTTATCCGAACCACACGAAACTTAGCAACCTTGTTTGTTTTCGTTGGTAAAAAGTAGATAATTATTTTAATTGCCATAACTGTTTCCCATGTAAGATTAAACAGTAGAAGTTTTGGCGATAGTGTCAGAAAACAAGGCAGGGCGAATAAAAATGATACTTAAAAGGTCGAAACGGGAGAGTTATTAGGTGGGACAATTTAGGCTAACGAGTTTTTAACACGGGACTCGACAACTAATTGTTATCGGTGTTAGAATTAATTTTATACGCAGGG
Source organism: Anoplophora glabripennis (assembly GCF_000390285.2). Lineage (NCBI taxonomy): Eukaryota > Metazoa > Arthropoda > Insecta > Coleoptera > Cerambycidae > Anoplophora > Anoplophora glabripennis. The sequence continues at coordinate 252,514 of NW_019417652.1, read as the reverse complement.
AAAAAGTAATCAGATATACGAAATAGTGAGTGAAATGTGTGAATAGATAAGGCTGATAAGTTTGGAACGAGCTTAACTTTAAAGAATTAGATTGTTACACGATTTAGATATATAACAACTTCTTTTAATACCGTCCGTAAAAGAGTAAAGTTTCGAAAATAGTATTTCAGTGTAAAAATTTTGATTTTATAAAATCATTTGTGACGTCCTGTATCTCAAAAAAAGAACTCCGCGCCACAGTAAGTCTGGTTGTAATAAAATATAATGTAGGTATTGGAGTTCTCTTCACTATTTAATATTAGGTTTTGTTTTTAATGAGTATGTTATTGTTGCTACGTATATTTTCACATCGTCGCTATAGTGACGAAAACAAAGTCATTGACAAATATAATAAATAATAATGGACTAAGAATAGAACCTTAAGAAACTCTTTATATAGACATATACTCGACACCTATACCTAATATATACTGCTATTGCCAAAAGAATTAACATTTTAAAAACTTAATAAAAATCTTATATGATACACACGTCAGACTTTTGAACTAAAATTTACTGATATAGATACAAATATATACAGGGATACAATTTTTTAATTGTCCTGTACAGGTACATTTCTTATTTTAAAAGACCCAGAAGGGGTTAAATGGGCAAAAATGTTCATAATTTTATGCCGATCACAGATTAATTTTTTTTTTAGAAAATTTCGAATAGTTGCGAAGATATTCGGGGAAAACCGGTTTTATACTATTTCTCTTTTTAGTCGTATTTCACTTCTTTTTCAAAATTATAGGACAGAAATGTGTAGTCTGATTTTAAATGATGTGATGTGAAGAATCGACATTTACTATCAGTATTAACTTATCTCTAAAAATGTGTGCTTTTATTATGGAAGTCATGTTGAATTTTGTGTCATTAGAAGAAAGGGGAAATTCTCTTTATAAGGATGTATAATTTATGGGGTTTTCAAAAATAAATAACCTATATGTTGAATTTAATTATATATATATTGGCTAAGTGAAACATTTGAATTTTCTCTATAAATCAATTTAATATTTCTTATTTTTAATACTTTTTGACATAACAGTAACAAGAGCAACAAACAAAACAACATAGATAAAGCAATAAAGCAATTAATGGTAAATTTAAATTTTATCACAAATGTTCGAAGTGCATACTATTACTTGGTGGTCTAGTTCCTTGGCCGCCGGGAAGTCCTGATTTGACCATCAACTTTTTCTCTTATAGTTATATTAGTTATATTGTACACAAGGCAATACGACAATGAGGAAGCATTGAAAATAAATATTTTAAGAACGATAAACTCAATACTTCCTGACATGATTCTACTCTTACTCAGAGCAATTATGAATGAGTTCAGAAGTATATAAATAGTAATGGCATGCACTTCGAACATTTGTGATAAAATTTGAATTTATCATTTATTGCTTTATCTATGTTGTTTTGTTCGTTGCCCTTGTTATTGCTATATAGATAGTTGTTGTATTAAAAAGTATTAAAGATAAGAAATATTAAACTAATTTATAGAAATAAATCAAATGCCCCACATGGCTCTTAGTTATTTATTTATGAAAACCTCATAAATTTTACATCGTTTTAAAGAGAATTTTCCCTTTCTTGTAATGAGGCAAACATTCAATATGGCGTATATTAAAAAACAAAAGTTAACTACCGCTTAGCACACATTTCTAGAGATATGTTAATACTGACAGCAAAAATCGATTCCTCACATCATTTAATATTATACTACACATTTTTCACCTAAAATTTTGAAAAACAAGTGAAATTCGACTAAAAAAAGGAATAGTATAAATAATACCGGTTTTCTTCGAATATCTTCGGAACTATTCGGAATTTTCTAAATCTAAAAACGATTCGTTGATCGCCACAAAATTCTGCACATTTTTGGCCATTTAACCATTCCTGTAACTCTTAAAATAAGGAAGATACCTGTATAGGATAATTGAAAGGTTGTAACCCTGTATAATTTTGAGTGGAGTTCATATTAATGCAGAGGTTTCCTTTGACCTTTAGAAAAAGTGGGTGCTGACGTCAATCTATCTTTGGATTCATGTTCAGCAGATCCAAAAATATAAAAATACATAATTCATTTTTGTTATGTTTATTTGTGTCGTTTCACACGGAATAAATGAATTGAGTCCATACTTTTCTGTCACGCTGTATGTTCATATAATTATATTCAATGTTTCAATTGAATTTAAATATAACTGACTTATAGATACATAAGTGTCTGAATAAAGAGGGCTTGATCCAGCACACTACAAAAACTGTAACCAGGTAATTGAGGATAATTCCGCAGAATCTCAGAGGGAAACCTAAGAGGCAGTAATGCGGGGCCGCACGACACCGGCACGCCAATGTAAAGCCCGGTCGCCCGCAGAGAGGGAGCAGGTGCCGCCTGCGGATTTCGAATATTAAGCAAACACTTCCCCCAGCCGCCGCCTCTCCTTGTTTTCGCGTCGGGTCCTCTGATGAATGGAGACCCGTTGTTATTAGAAACTAACTTGCGTGAACTGCGGTTAATACAGGTGCTGCCGATATGCCGTGTAGGATTATATTGTAATTGGATACTATTCTTTGCGGAAGTGAAGCCAGTCAAGAATATGGCGAATGCGCAGGTGTTAGGTACGGCACGTTTGGAATTTATATCATTTGCGAGCTGGTATAAACAAACAACGATACCAATAATGGCTATAATAAGGCTAATTATCCAAATAAGGTTCACAGCTAATACGGCACTGGTTTTAAAAATTTCAGTAGATGAATATATATTGTTATGATTTATACTTATGATAACAAAACATAGAGGAAAGAAAACGAAAATGTAAATTGAAACAAAACCGACACAAAAGGGATGTGGAACATAGAAAAGAAAAATTATTAATTAAATTATTATTATTATTATTAAATATATTAAAATATATTTAAGTGTAGAATAAGTTTTGTAGTAATATAAAATGAAATAGTTCAATGAAACGACTGTCAAAATTATGAAAAAAAATTATTTAGGTGTAAGTTAAATAATTAATTGATAAAATGTACTCCTGCAATATAAAAAAGTTAAAAAAACATTGTAAAGAACAATTTATTAACGTTAGATTTTAACCTGAACCTAGGATTTAAGAAAATTTGAAAAATTTTTAATTTTGTCAAGTTGATCGACGGATGGAAAAGGCATTTTACACATAAATGAGAAATATGCAATAAATCTTGTATGAAATTAAAATATAGCATACCTACAATAAGTATTTATGTGTGGAATTAAACCTCAGCCACTGTAAAAATGACAGATCTATGTATCGTCAGAATTTGTAAAATTGTAAATTTAAAAGTGTTGTAAAACTGCAGAATAGTTTTTGCAGTGTGCAAAAGACCTTCTTAACGTCATAAACTGTATAGAAATTCTAACCCAAATTCAAATTTGTGTGTAAACTTTAAAAGTTTTCTATGAATCGACAAACCTAAAACATTTCAATCGTTAAGTTTCATAAACAGGGAAAATACTCTTAAAAAAGTAAAAAAAGGTTAATGTTAAAGACAGTGAATAGACCTACAGGCATAAAATTGGGGAAAATTTTTTAAAAGTTTGACGTAGAGAGAAGTTTCAGATATCAAAAGATTCAGAAAAATTAATAGAATCTAAATATGTAAAGATCATGTTTAGATGATCAGATTAAAACATGCATAGTCAGTATTTAAAAAAAAAATTCTCAAAAGTTCAGTTTGTCATGTCCATGGCAACACCTCATTTGATTTTAGTTCAATATAAGTAAAAATCGAGCTCGAAGTAGTCAGTCTCTCATAAGTTTCCAAGTCAAAAACATTGTTAGTTTGGTACCTGAAAAAACAAGTGAACATAAGTAAAATTCAATAAGTTTGTGAAAATTACCTATCATCTGAAATTACCTATCATCTGAAACGTGAAACGTCAGTCACCTCAAGAAATGTCAAATGTAATAAGCAATCAATGTTCATACATGGCTGAAATCCATAAAAGGTTTTAATTATAACTAGTAGTGAACCTAAAGTTTCGACACTAAAATTTGAACAAGTAAGTATTGTGAAATTAATCCAATTGGTAAAATTATAAAGTGTAGTGAAGTGGTAACAGCACAGTGTTTTGCAAATCACGTACGAGTTTCTAGACAACGATGCAGCGATCTATGTAACCAGCACGTAGCATATGGACACATCATCTATCCAGAGTTCGAGCAAGAAACCAGCGTAACGACAAAGAGAATTGTGAGTTGTCTAACGATCTATTTGGCCAAATATTAACACATAAATTTCGAAATAACTGCGTAAAATCATTTCTGAAAATAAAACTTAATAAGTCGACATAAAAAAATTTCAAATTATAACATTGCAATTACTGATTAAAAAAAGGGGAAATTTAATGTAATTATGTTATTTAGATTAAGTATGAAAATTTGTCGATTATAAAGGTACGTTTGAAAATTGTAATATATCCATATTTGTGAAACTTTAAAGTATCTTTCATTTTAAAATACTTTTAAGTGAAATCAGACAAGAAAGAAATAAATGTTGTGTACATTGATAAAACTCTTCAATTAAATTATGTTGCTAAAAATTAAATAACGTATATACACAAGTGAAATATTATTTCTACGTATGTATACTTCTGATACATAATAACATCAATTGTAGTTCTATCGAACTCGAAGTACCTAAACATGTTGCACCTTTTCTTTTGACTTGGTCAATTTTTGTGTCATAAAACATTGTAGGTTTAACCATTGATTAAAGTTACTTTTTATAAGTTGCAAATTAAAAACCATTTTTTTTATTTAACTTATGGCGTTTAAGCCCGTTAAAATATTACAAACTATTGTATTAACCCTATTTTCTTTATGACTTTCTTAAGTAACAGATGATTGACACTTTTTAATAGAACTATATGTATGATATTTGAAGAGTAAATACATCGAGGTACAGAAACTCGATTGGCAGAAGTACACGCCATTAAATTTTTACAATTATATTGTTTGCAATAACGCTAAACATTTTAATAAAACATTTCAATAAGAAAATTAATTTTTAATTTATTTTGATGGTGATGAACTTTAATAAAATATATAAGTTTGTGGATTAGAATGTTTTCCATTGCGCATTTTGTAATTTAATTGATAAATTCAAATTATTGTGCACTGTTTGATTCACAGACGAAGTATCTATCAAACTAGGTAAAAGACGTATGTAGTTCTATTAAAAAAAGTTTCACCCATATGTTATTAAGGCGATCGTTTTATATTTCATATATGCAAGATTTACAAGAATCAACGGGCAACTACTAACGACGCGGCTATATTTCGAAATCTGAAATTATTTTAGGCTTAATCTTAAACAAGTTCCAAGTTGGCTTTGGCTTACACATCGCCCCAAGTCGGGAAAGGGAAACAATATTAGTAGAGTTGTAACAGGTTAAGGAGCAGCTTCACTGCGGGTGCTGCTAACAGCAGCGATGAAAAGTTTCATGTTTCCATAAAGTGGATTTTCGTACGTGTATAGAAGTTTGTTATTAAAGGCTCCGCGGTAGAGTCAGCAGACAATATTTGACTGATTTTTCAAGGTTATTGGATGAAATCAATGTTGCTACACTGAGAAGAGAATTTTGTTCGTTAGTAAATTGTTTGAAATAAGTGTGGAACCAGAATATATTATTTAGTTCAATTTGTATTTGCGATAATATCGTAAAATACATGACACTAGGATTAGATAAAACAAATGGATTCTAAAAACGTCATGTTTATTAGAAAATTCCAGACTACCTATATTAGATTTGGTCAGATGAGTAATCGAAGGCTGAGATATTTCAAAAATAGAAAAAAGGGTATATAAAGCGTGTGACTTCAGCTTCAGTTTCAGTCTATTTTGTGAACAAGTGATTGAAACCTCAAAGGTAAGAAAATATGGTGCATAGTTCGTGGTCGTCTTTGCGCGTGTGTGCTAGTCCAGTGTGTCCTTACGAAGATATAATTATTATTACTCCTCCCTCACCCTGTTGTTATCATCTGTATTTTGGTAAAGAATGATTAAGTTTTAAGTTGGCATATACTATATGATATATCACTGTTCGTCGTTTAAATGGAATATCCTATATACAGGGTGATTCACAACATCCAAAAAAAATTGGGAATAGATGCACCATGAGAAATTGAATCAATATCGTAAAAAAAAAATTTTTGTAAAATCCTTATACTTTCCGAAAAAAAAATATTGAAGTTATCGTACATTTAACCACTACATACCTGGACAACTGTAGTCTCTAGCGTCATTCGCCACGTGGCCTCAGGGACTCCGAATACTGAATTCGGATTTTGCAATCGTCGTTGCGATATTTACTTGTTATCTGTGGTGTTTATAATAGGTTTTTAGTAGTTAGTATCAAAAATGGGTAGTTAGTGTCAAAAATGGTTTGCGTGTACTCGGAGTTGATGGATATCGTTTTAATTTATGGTGAAGCATTTGTGTTATGGTGAAACAAGACAACATTTGTGTTAGTTCGTAGAAACTGAGTACAACGGACCCAAATGTGTTTACACATTGGTGGATAAAATTTTGAACAATTGTTGTAACATCGGGTATGTCAAATGATTTTATTATTTAAAAACACAAATTAATTTTATTAAAAAGGCAAAAGCAGTTTAATTTGCCGATATAAAATAAGTGCGATAAAATTCTATTTACATATTTCTTTCCTTGCGAAAGTTTTTGTCCGTTTTTATAACACCGCCATGCCGGTCGCAGAAGTGTATTTTTAAATCATTTTCAAACTGCCCTTTTTGATTTTTTTCTTTACAAAATTGTATTTGTAAGGGTCCCCTGTACATCCAGAATTTTTTTTTTGGATAAGTTCTGAAATCACCCTGTATTTTTGCATATTTGGAATCTAAGATATTTCAGTTCTCAAAAAAAAGTTGCTTTTCGATAGCCTAATTCAAAATTGACTATTTTTTATATCGTGCAAGCTCAAGTATTGATATTTGGGAAGGAGAAATGGGAATGCCTACCATTTATTACAGTTACATTAAAAAATGGAACACTCTGTATATTTAATAAAAATCTGTTCTAGAATTTTACTTTCTATCTATCCATATTACACTTTCTTATACCTATCTCTTTTAATTTTTCTGTTATTGACGGTTTTTGTGATAAGTACATATTAAAATGATTCAATTTCTTGCGAAATTGCTAGCAAACTTAAAAACAAATCAACCAATATGTCATAAGTCATCAATTGCTGTTAATCTAACAGTGGTACCTAGTTAAATACTTTGAAAATAATGAAAAACTATACGTATTCAAACGCTGATATTTTAAATTTATTATATATAATATAATTTTACAATAGAGAATGCGGAATTTTTAATGAAATATATCCCAATTTACCACCAATAAACAGAAATAAATTGAAAAGAATTTTAAGAAATCATTATGACTTCTGTTTTGGTTGTTTTGTTTTGGTTTGTTTTGTTGTTTTGTTTTTAAGCAATTTCCTAAAAGGAGTTGATATAAAAAGTTTTACCTAACCAAAAATATTACACGGTGAATACACAAATATTACACAGCCAACACACAACAGAATATACATTCACAATTTTTTTACAAATACTGATTTTAAGAAACTTTTTATGTCCAACATTTCAATACCTATTAGATTTTGAAATTGATGTTTATCTGTTCTCTATTCTGTACATTTTATGCAAAGGCAAGTGTTTAATTTTGTCAGTATAATAGCGCATTTCAATTTTTAATTTCGGATTGACATTATTTTAAGTAACATGTTCTTAAATATGGCATTTTTAGGAAATCTGCGTAAAAAATGAATTATATTGTTTAAATGTCACACTCTAGTATTCGTAGTATTTGTTTTATTTTAGTCCATGCAGGAAACGAAAAGAAAAAACCTCCGAATACTTTCGGATAGATCCGATTTTTATGAAAACTAGAAATTGAGCTTATTTCACCCTGTAGATGAAAAGTTACGTTTGATATGCGCTTCTTATTTTTAAGGGATGAAAATCATCCTTTATGCTAAAAAACTGAATAATATAAAAATAGGTGTTATATAGACTAAAATCATATCTTAATATATAGAATAAATTTTGTTTTATATCGTGGGATATAATTTACGTTATTTTTAAAAAGTTTCAACCCTTAAAAACCACCCTTAATGATAAAAACATAAAATTAACAGTTTCTTTGACCTTAAAATATTTTTATAGCGCATATATTATAGATAGAAGTCAATTTTTTATGGTATTATAAATAATTTATTACAATATTTCAACCCTTAAATACCCCTAATAACAAAATATTAAAAAATCTAGTGTTTAACAGTTTGAAACGATTTGATAGTACAAACAGAATAAATTAAATTATTTTACCTGTTTATAATACAATTTATAATTTATCGCAGTTTTAACCCTTAAAAACCACCCACAATGACAAAATATAAAAAACGGCTTTTAAATTATTTCAAATGAATTATAATTTTTTTTTTCGTAATAACTTTCTTTCTCGTGATTTACTTTAATTTATGCAGTTTTCAAATTAATTATTTCTCAATGTTTTTTTCATGCAGAAAGTCATAATTTCAAATTTTCAAATATATATATTATTTTATTATGTATACCTATGAATGCTCCAAAGTTGTGGATAACGAAAGTATTGATATGCTCCTAAAATTGAAGTGGTATGGTACCGTTGGTTTTTTAACGATAACTTCCTTAATTTTAAAGCTACTCGTATTAAGACGATCCAAAAATGATTTTACGGAAAATTTCGACAGCTAAAAGTATTGTAAAATTGATTATTTTTTAACGCGTTATTTTTGAGAATTTTGAGGTAAGAGAGGTTGAAAAACAGGACCTTCGACCTCAACTGCAAACTTCTAGCAACGACATCTCTTAGTTTATATCCTACAAAAATTTAAAAACAAAATATTGTGTGAAAAAAAATCTAAACTGTTTTCATATCTTTTTTATTTTTAGTTATTTTCAAAAATATGTTATTTTTTGGAATTATTTTTTTTTTTTTTCATTCAAAACGTAATATTTTCAAAAACATGCATTCTAAACCGCTTAAACTTGTATAATATATTGTGTGCACATAAAGAATATAAATTATAGAAGGATTACTTTTAATTTTAAATCTCGTGAAAAATTCATCAATTTTTGTACTGATTGTTTTTCCGAAAAAGCGAATTAACAGTTTTATTTTGAGCATAAATGTTTAAATATTTTTTAAAGTAGGTACTTTAAAAAATGTCCTATGCATTTTTCTTGAAAAATATAATTTTTTTAGTTATTTTATGTTAAATGCTTCGAATTTAGTTTCTAGCGGATATGAAATTATCCTCAACCAGCCGTATCTCAGCACCTGTTGCACCTACATAAATGGAAAAAAATTCGATCTTTTTCTTTTTTGTAAGCTTCATTTCATCATTTTTCATAGAATGTCTATTTTCCGAGTTATTCGAGAAAAACTGAAAAACGTCTTTCTTTAATAAAAAATGTAAATTTTTGCTTAAAATTGATTGCTTTATCGATTCTTGGGGTTATTTTTAATATTTTAATTTTCACCACTTCATCGGCACTATATAACTTTTGTTTCTTAAGCTATTTTCTACTCACAGTCTAAGTTTCACGTCAATCGGTGCTATCCGAAAGAATTCGGAGGGGAAACCCTGGACTATTATATCTTTAAAAATTTAGCTTCGCTGACACATGTATCTCAAATTGAAAAGGTAGGAAATTGTTCGTTATTACACTGTAAGCACCATACCAGCTTCTCATGTGTCTATTCGATATTTAGAAGCTCTTAAAGAATGATGCAACTTTTATAAGGAAACATTTTTCCTCAAGTCAGATATCGGCGATATCGGCGTTATCAGCTTCTGTGGGAAACCTATTTATAATTTTTGACATTTATATCAATATAAAATGGATTAGTTCATTTTACTGAAGTAACTAAGACATTTGTATAAATAATCTTGTATGCACCACATTGCGAAATAAGCCTCTAGAACCCTGTAATATATATTTATTGTCCGAATTAATTCGAGTATTTTCTAGGAATGAACTGAAAAACCTTATTGCATTACATGATATTTGTATTCATTTGATAAAAATAGGTTAGAGAATTTTTTATTTAAATTCTGACTATGCCACTAGATTCCTCCATATTGGTTTAGCACCAAATTTATTAAAAAAAATTTTACTGCTTATTGTAAAATTAGAGATGTTAGAAATTATTATTATTTCTCTTCTTCCTGAATTACTTACTCCAGTAAGAAATCTTTTGGAATCATAAAACAAATAAATACATAAAATGTTCCCCAATCTGTTGTTTTTAATCTTGTTTTAAATCAAACAATAATTGTTAATTTTAATGGATGAGCCATCTAATTATAATTATGTGCTTAATCTGAAGATTCGTGACTGATGATATTGCGAAAAATTACTACTATATGGGCTATATACCCCAACTAACGAAATTGAACATAAATAATTAGTAAAAAGTTAGTAATTAACAATTATCGAAAATTAAAATTAAAATGATGTCTAAATATTACCAATGCAAATACATATCTCATTTCAAAGAAATAGTTATCGTGTTGTTGTACCCTCATCTTAGACGAAAGCCAAACTGCTATCCAAAGTGTTTTAACTTGAAACTTTTAACATTATTAAGTTAAAATATTGCAATTTTAACATTTTTCTGTTGATAATTGTAATCTGAATATCTTCAAACGAAAAATATTAATAAAAAACATTAAACTTACTATAGCAGGTTGGCTATAGTGCAAATATTAACCATTGTATGATACATTCCATGCAGCATTAGTTTTTTCTTTTTTCTTCCACAGAGATGTTAGAAAACTTACTTCATTTAGGTGCCGCGGAAAAACTTGTTCCAAAAAAATCAATCGGAAGATTTTTATAAAATTATTTTAAAGAAATTCAAAGAAAATGGTGCCACAAAGAAACATTTTCATTAAAATGTTCCAAAAACACTTAGTCACGTACGTTCTGTAGAACTGTTTCATTACTGATGCAAAGTTCATTTTATTTTAAAAAAGACGTGCTGTGCTGCCTTTATTCAATTATTGAAAATAACCGATTTTTTAATTACGTGGAAATGGAGATATTTAATAATATGCGATTAGCAGTATAATGTTGCGTATAACGTCCTCTATAACCGCATGTTCTTCGATTGTTGATATCTCATTTAGTTTTCGTGATACTTTCATTTGCGTGCAACGTGTTTAAGTGTTAGTGACGATTTTTCAAATGTGCGATTTTCTGGAACAACGCTACAACATAAAATTTTGCCTAAACTGGGGAAAACTTTCACGGAAACGTTTTAACTTTTGAAACAAGCTTACGGACATGATGCTCTGGGTCGTATGCATTGTTACGAATGGTAAAAGTTGTCGTCAGTTAATTGAAGATGATCCTCGACCTGGAAGGCCTTCGACTTCAACCTGATGACTCCCACGTTCAGAAAGTCAAAGATTTGGTGCGTGCAAATCGATGATTGTCTGTCGGAAAAATTTTAGAATGGGTTAGCATCTCAAATCTGTCATGCCATGAAATTTTGACTGAAAAATTGAACATGCATCGAGTTGCAGCAAAGTTTCTCATTTTATGACGGAACAACAGAAAGGTAATTATGTCAGCAACACCTTGAACAATTTAGTGACGACGAACCATTCATTCAAAGGATTATAAAGGGAGGCGAAAGCTGGATTTACAGTTACGACATTGAGACAAAAGTTCAATCATCACAATGTCACTCTTTATTCAATGCCAATACTCTGTTTTTTTCGATTTTAATGACATTGTGCATTTTGAATTTTTGCCAAGATGAAACGGTGAACTATCAAGAGGTTTTACAACGGTTACGTGAAAAAATCCGCAAAAAGAGATAAAAGTTGTGCACCACGACAATACACCCTCGCACTCAGCTTCGTCAATTCATCAGTTTTGTGCCAAAAATTATATTACTGTCCTCCCTTACCCTCCTTACTCGTCAGATCTGGCTCCTTGCAGTTTTTTCTCATTTCCAAAATTAAAATCAGTGGTGAGAGGACGCCGGTTGCAGATTATTGATGACGGCAAAACAAATTCGTCACAATTTTTAAAGGCCATTTTAAACGAACTTATCCAGCGGTGTTTCCATTTTAGTCCATTGAAATGAAGACTGAACCTCCAATTTTTCCTCTGTCGATCAAACCTGGGCGCAAATATGTTTTCGACCCTCAGGAAAAATTTTTGACTTAGGTGGTCAGGCAAGGGATCAAAAAGTGAAAAAACCGTAAAAAATAAGGTTTTTCGCAAACATCTCGTAAACTACGGCAAGTAACAAAAAAATAATTGCACTATTGTGTTCCCAGGAAAATTTTACATCGATTATATGCTATTGCTTATTAAAATTAAATAAATTTATGTCATATTTTGGACAATTACTAAGCAAGAGAGGGGAAGGCATTTGGGGAGTAGTAGACCGCGCACGCTACATGTATTGGCTGACTCCACAGCTGACAGCTCTGGCAGGTGCGCTTCTTTAAAATATAATGCGATTTCAAATGTAATTAGCCTGCATTTGTAGTGGATCTGGATTCAACTGCCACATACACTATTTTTCTTGCTACTTACTTTAATTTTTAAATGGAAAACCAAAAATAATACTAATGAAGAACAGAAAAAAAACTTTTTTAGAACGAAATACGTATTGCAAAAATGAAATATAGTGCTCTGAAAAATCGACTAGTAAAGCTTATTCTACAAATACTTGTTCATAAAAAAAGTTAAAATTTGTATAAACAATTGTTCACAGAATGACAACTTTATATTTCATAATTTTAAAGATAGTAAACTTTTAAGGAATTGAATAATGCATAAAATAAGTCTAGTAGCCCGGGCGAATTAGATTTTTTTTTCAAAAATCGGGCCTACATCGAATTTTATGGGCTTAAAATAAATACACAGATTGAAAGCCTAAATTTGTATATTTGTAGAGGTCGATACATGTAGCGTGCGCGTTCTACTACTCCCCAAATTCCTTCCACTCTCTTGCTTAGTAATTGTCCAAAACGTGACATAAATTTTTTTAATTTTACTAAGCAATAGCATAAAATCGATGTAAAATTTCCCTGGGAACACGATGGTGCAATTATTTTTTTTCTACTTGCTGTAGTTTACGAGATATTTGCGAAAAACCTTATTTTTACGGGTTTTTGACCTTTTGACCCCTTGCCTGACCAGCTAGGTCAAAAATTCCTGAGGGTCTAAAACATATTTGCGCCCAGGTTTGATCGACAGAGAAAAAAGGAGGTTCGGCCTTCATTTTAATGGATTAAAATGGAAACACCGCTGGGAAAAGTATGTGAATAGGGGCGGAGAGTACAAGGACCAAATAATGTTTAAAATTAACAATAAAGTTTCAAACAATTAAGTATTTCTGAACAGATCTGGCAATATTCAAAAGTATCCAATATATCGAATCTTCTCTCACACAAAATATGGGTTACATGGAGTTTTTTGCTGATGTTATTAACTAATATAAAACAGAGGAAAAGCGCCATGGTAATTCACATGATATCATTTCTCCGGGAATTATTCGCTACGTTATTCGAACACCAGTAAAAACCTAATTAGTGTTGGAATATCCCTCCTCGTGCATACCAAGGGGTTATATTCCAGTAATTACACGTTTACAAGCAACTTCTTTAATTCCTCGTTCGAGCATGCGATGCTTTCACAATTAATGAAATGATTATTTTCCTCAAACGGAGCACGAGGCTAAGTCGAGATGTTGACGTTTGGGGGTACGGCCTCTGTATTCCTAGGCGTTATCGTTTCGAATTACGTTTTAATCAGCCGAAGTAATTACGTTAATAATGGGGAACAACTTGCTTGATTATTATAAAACTGGTGGTATTTAGTTCCGAGATATGACGGAATCGGCTGTCACGCGAGATAGGCGGACTACGGAAAGTTGGAGTAATTGTGGGTTTAGTTACACCAAATTGTGAGGCAGAGTGCTTTTAATTATACATGGGATGGATCTGGACTTAGAAACTTAAATAACAAGTTTTTTTCTATAGAAAATGATTAAAGTGATTCTACTGCAGTAGAATGATGCTCCTGTGAAAACTTTTGGAACCAAGGAGCTGAGAGAAGTGTCATCAAGGAAGCTTTTGGACTTTGTTAAAAGGACAAATCTACTGGGACTTAATTAGAACCTAACCGTAGGAAGAAGAAGAAGAGTTTTATGGTATAGAAAATGATTGAAGTAATTAGCTTTAAATATACAATATTTCACCGAAACTATTATACGAAGAAAAATATGAGAAAATAGTTCATCGGTTCACAAAACCTTCTTTTACTTTAGTACAGACCACAAAATTAAATTACTAGAAAAGTTTCATTAGTTAAATTAAAAGGAAAAACAGTACCAATTAAACAATAGGTGCAGAATAAGAGAATTGTAACAGAAAATTGAAGAAGCGTGAAACGTTAACTGGCAGAAACCAAATTCACAAAATTAGAATGCAGAAAGTAAAAATCAGTAAAAAAGTTTATTTCAGTTAAAATGTTAATAAAATGTATGAGATCGTAAAAAATACGAAAAGTTAATTATTTGACATTAAAAAAGACAGCTACGAATACTATTTCAGAATACAAGATTGAATTTGAGTTTTTAACAAGAATTCTCATTGTCATAATTTTCCAAAATTCTCAACGTAATATGTAATAACCGTAACTTACATGACAAAAAGATAAAATTGGTGTACCTATTAATAGATACTTCTCATAAATATTTCATTGGTATTTTGAAGTTAATTTAAAACGTAAGAAAAAAAGACAAATCTTTAGAATAAAAAGGATTATTTAGAAAAATAGTAGTAAGAAAGTACAAGTTGTAAGGCAGGTATGTATTTATACAAGATAAATAATTTTAAAGATGTTTAATGCTAAGAAGGAAAGTTTAGTTTCGTATAAGACAAAACTAGTATTGGACAATTTCAGTATGAACATAGATTTTTCCATAAAAATATTCCACACTATATGGCATTCTAGAAAAGTCTTAACAAGTGTCAAAATTCGCCATATTTCTGTATGCAAGCCACGTAAAGCCAAGAAAACAATTGAGTACGCCGTACAGATTTATCAAAAAAAATCGAACTGAGTAAACTCAAAATTAAAGTGTAAGTGAGGTTAAAACTCACAAATACAAATACGGGAAACATAACCCAAGAAAAAGACAAGAAAACGATAAAATCAACAGTTTCACCTAGGAACAAAAAGTGTAGACCAGACGACGTAAAAACAAATATAAATATATTGAATCAATAGAAAAAAAAATAAAATAAAGTAAAACGATAATTTGTTTGTATGAACAGAATCCGCCTCTTAGATAACAGCAGCCTACAAATTATTCAGAAAAAAATACAAATTAAGCTACATACATTTTTATCACCCATCTAATTTTGCTGTAAGGAAATAATGTCTCAAGAATTTAGTCCCTACTAGTTTTGGGGTTACTTTGTAATATTAATATTTTTCTATAAAAATTGCGATAAGCAATCAAGGCTCGGAGTGTATCGATTGAGTGAAATTATTGAATTCACTCAGTATTGGGCATTTTGATCATTTTACTCATTTGTGATTATACAGGGTGATTCAGAACTTATCCAAAAAAAAAAATTCTGGATGTACAGGGGACCCTTACAAATACAATTTTGTAAAGAAAAAATCAAAAAGGTCAGTTCGAAATTGATTTAAAGATACTCGTCTACACGGCACTGGAAACTGGTCCACTGTAAAACCTGACCTCGCACAATGAGACCGGTATGGCGGCGTAAGAAAAACAGACAAAAACTTTCGCAAGGAAAGAAATATGTAAATAGAATTTTATCGGACCCATTTTATATCGGCAAATTCAAATGCTTTTGCCTTTATTAATTATTAATAAAATTAATTTGTGTTTTTAAATAATAAAATCATTTGACATACCCGATGCTACAACAGCAATTGTTAAAAATTGTATCCACTCACGTGTAAACACATTTGGGTCCGTCTTACTCACTTTCTACGAACTAACACAAATGATGTCTTATTTCACCATAACACAAACGCTTCACCATAAATTAAAACGATATCTATCAACTCCGAGTACACGCAAACCATTTTTGACACTAACTACCCATTTTTGACACCAACTACTAAAAACGTATTATAAAAACCACAGATAACAGCTAAATATCGCAACGACGATTGCAAATTCCGAATTCAGTATTCGGAGTCGATGAGGCCACGTGGCTAATGATGCTAAAGACTACAGTTGTTCAGCTAAGTAGTGGTTTAATGTGCTATAACTTCAATAATTTTTTTCTCAGAAACTATAAGGATTTTACAATTTTTTTTTACAATATTGACTCCATTTCTCATGCCGCATCTATTCCCAAATTTTTTTGGATAAGTTGTGAATCACCCTGTATTTAAACTAAAACTGAGTACTTTCACTCAAATATAGGTACTCCTTAAATAAATTCATCACGTAAACTCGTATTTGGTGCACTTGTACCTAAATAAGAGTAAATGTTCTCATTACTGAGTGAGTTTAAATGTATGTATATTAATTTCCAGTAATTTGAATGGCGCCGTGAAGACGACACCACTTACATATTGCTTCTGTAATCTCGACTACAGTTGATAGGGGCCCGTTGGACGCTCCAGAAAAGCGTGATCGCTAGGAGAACAGGCCTTAGCCGACGGCGTGTCTCAGTTGGCGGGTCTCAGCCAGGACAGGAGGAGGCCTCGCGAAGTGAATTAATTTCAACACTGTATATTCTAATTAATCATTTATGAGTGATTTATTTTTGCACTCAATATTTAGTTAATTAAAAACGAAGTCTGAGTAAAAAATTACTCAATAATAGTTAAATTTAAATCATATTATAGAAAAAGTCAACTCTAAATTGGTTTTATATTCTCAGAATAGAGTCAAAAATTGCTCAATTGATAGTTAGCAGTATCTCGGATTTGAGTAAAACTCACTCATTTCTGATGCAATAGTTTCACTCAATTGTACTCATACAGGGTCCGGCAGAAAGGTCGGACGGTTTTAAAAAGATCGTAAAATTGTAAATTTTTCCTCAACTAAAAATTTATTGACAGATTCTGGTTCGTCTTTTCATAGCATTTGAGAAAATCAAGTGTGGAAAATCACATCTGTCATGTGGTGGCCACGATCAGAGATGCACTTCTGGAGGCGTTCTTTGAAGTTGGCATCCACTCTTTCCAACATTCGTCGGTCAGTTTGGGCGGCTTCCACGCGAGTCGCTTTCTTTAATTCTTCCAGTGTTCGGGGCTTGAGCTCATAAACACGTGCCTTGAGGTGACCCCACAAGAAATAATCGCACATGAACACACACACGTCGGATCAGTATTCGTCTTCGTCGTAATTCAGGCAAAATGAAATTCTTGATCATTTCGACATAGCGCTCCGACGTGTGTGGTTTCAACAGGATGGGGCAACAGCTCGCACAGCTAATGCATCAATGACCGTCATTCGGCCTCTTTTTCCTGGTCGAGTCATTTCCAGGCTTGGTGACATTCACTGGTCTCCTCGATCTCCTGTTTTATCCATGAGCGAATATTTCTTGTTGGGTCAATTTTTGAGGAAAAATTAACAATTTTATGATTTTTTAAAAACCGTCCGTCCTTTCTGCCGGACTAATAGAGTGAAATTTTCACTCAATCGGGTGTGGACAGAAATTGATACATTATTGAGTAAAATTGAGTGAAATTTGAGTGAAATTTGTTTACAGTGTAGGATCAAAACATGGAAGTAGGATTGTTCCAAATCCATTACAAATATGCACGAAAAGATTAAAGGGCATTTTATTGTAAAATAATATTTGGTGTGAAAGTATATTTTCGAAAACTTAAACAAGTAATAAGGTCATTATTGAAATGGTTAATTTAGGACACTTTGTAACCTATAAAAATATGTATATACCATGAGATTATAGAGCAGAAATACATACTTATTTTTAAATATTTAAATTAAATTCTTTTATGCTGTAGGCAGTTCCCGGAAAACTTATTAATTATTATTAACTTATAAAAGACAGCTGCTGTATATGCCTATAATCGAGTTCCAGTTTTAATAAACATCTATTAGATACAAGAATCATATTCAAATAATCCATAAAGTTTCAACGTAAAACGATCTGATATAACATGTTTGTCGTTTTGGCATTCATAAGAATGTACTAACTAATCCAATAATTTTCACTATAAACTAAAAGTAATACCTGTTAATTAATTCAAGCATCTATCTAACTTCCAGTGGAAGTAAATGTAATATATCTATGTATTGAGTGCAGCAAGTTATTGGTTTCCAACCTAGGTTTTATTGTATTTTGGGTAAGTTGTAATTTCTAAATGCTTCATTTGTTCCCATATTATCGGAACACATTTAATTTATTATTCAGTATAAATCAGTTATGACCTAGGCTGCTCTTAGCTTATTTCGTTTGTAAACATTTAGTGCAGTTAGACCACTAGAAACATAAATAATATTCTAAAATAACGGAATCTTAATAAAACAACGTTAAAATCAAAATATATCTGTTATCCATTTCTTCCGCCAATGAGTTTTCGAAAATGGTATTAGAAAAACAAATGAAATCCAAACAAAATGGCCGCGGATGCTAACTTTGTTAATTTAAATGGAACACCCTGTATATTTTTACATATTTGGGTAGAACGCTCCCTATCGAGCATAGTCATATAAGGTTTGTTGGATGAATCTCTAACAATAAGCGAGACAATATTAAAAAACGAAAAGAAGTTTTTTTATTAAGAAAATAAGACATCATGTAATTGTTAGACCTCTTTCAAGCATTTCTGCCTTTTTTTCAATTACGTAAGGATTCGCAGATTTAGTTGTAATATACGAGTATTTTAGCATATCGAACATTCATACGGTCCAAAATGCGTATAGGTATTAGTATGGAAGAATAACTTACTCTATTTTAATTTCTATAATATTTCAATTTTCTACTTCTGTGTGACCTATTTTGGTTAAATAGTAACACAAACTGTCAAACAATAACAATATTCTCATGATATTACTTCCTGTCACTGTCCCGGCCTACCATATAACATTGCCCATGAGTAATTGGCCTCACACGGTCTAATTAGTGAGATTAAGTAAAAATACCTATACGCATTTTGCACCATGTCCGATATGTCAAAATATATTGCAACTAAATCTAAATCCTTACGTAATTAGAGAAAGGCAGAATTGCCTGAAAGAGGTCTAACAATTACAAAATGTCTTATTTTCTTAATAAAAAACCTTTTGTTTTTTAATATTATCTCGCTTTTTGTTAGAGATCCAATGACCCAACAAACCGATATGACTATGCTCGACAGGGAACGTTCTATCCAAATATGCAAAAATATTCCATCTAAATGAACAAAGTTAGCATCCGCGGCCATTTTGTTTGGACTTCATTTGTTTTTTTACTATCGTTTTCGAAAACTTCATAATAAATCATGCAACTTTTGCATTTCTATATTCAATTTATTTTTATGTAGCTTTCATAATATAATTATATTACTAAGTCTCTAAGCTACATTGGCGTGAACAAATACGTAGATATTGTTTCAGAATATAAAATCTATAAAAACTAAACGAAATATTTGACTCTTGACTAGGTACCCTGAAATTATATTCTTCATATCTTACTCTATATCTATATCCATACTCTACATACCTACATCAAGATGCAGCTCTATAACTAATGCTATGCAAAATGTTCCAAAGTAACCAATTTATTTATCCTTACACCCCTTTACAGTCCATACTACAAAGATAAACCAATTATTTCGCTACAAGCCTATGGCATATTGTTTCTACGTACGGAAAACTGGAACTCACTTCAACTCCAGCTAAATCACCAGGGGACGACGTCACTGGCCTTTTAACATCCACCGCCGCTGCAGTGTTCTCCTTTATGACTGCCGTTATATTAAAATGCAAATTTTTCCGAGCGTGCAATGAACGGAACTCCATATACCGGCATTATTTCCAGAGTAATCCAGGTATTTATACACAAAACGGGCAGAAATGAAATTAAATGTAGTTTCCAGGGCAGCGGCTAAATGTAGACATTTTAACGTCAGTTTGCCAGGTAAAAATTATTACACGAAGAACATTTCAATGGTATAATTCAATTTACGGACGTTTCTATCAAATCCTTTTTTTATATAGTTCAGAGAAAGTAGGTTGTATATACGAAAAAAGTCTTAAAGTTTTGATACTTGACAGGAATATTCTTGAAGCCGTCAGAATTGAACTACCCCTAAATAAGATTACTCCTATTTTATTTACTGAACTGTTCAATTTTAGAAAAATTTAGAAGAATAATGAATTGTTCGCCATGAAATTTTCAACAAAAAATGTCCTATTAATTTTTTCCGTGAAATGAATAGTACTCGCGCCAGTGCGGTTAAAAGACAGGGGTAAGTCGGCGCGCATTGTCGAGCACGTACCTATCGTAGGTTATGCGCATGATTTACTCGAAAACTACTCGAACTACGTGAAAAATGGAAAGATGTTAAATTGTAGAGCGAGAAATTAAGTATAAAATAAGTCTATAACATTTAATTTTTTTTACGTTATTCGCCGAGTTTATAATTTTTTTTTTAAACTGCGCGTTTCGCATTTCAAGCTGCTTTCCATACCATTCTGGAGGTTTACTACAAATTTCATGGCTAATATTTTATTATTCTTGGAAATTTTCCGAAGATTGTAAGGTTCAACGAGTAAATAGCGAATCGTATTTATGGGTGGTTTTTCAATTTTTAGAGTATGATCCTACCACGATAGATGAGATAACTTTTTTCTACTTTAGTTCTGATGCATTCAAGAATATCCCTGCAAAGTTTCGTTAATAAGGCCATTTTCTGTCTAATTTTCCTTAACTATTATTTTAATTTACCATTTGATACACAAACAGGCGAGAAACCCATTACAGTATCCACTAAAAATAAATATGTATCAACCAAACATACAGAAGTGGTATGAAATTAGGAATTGCATAAAGATTGTGTTAAAAAAGTATATGTTTGAGCAATCTCATAAATGAAACTAAAAAATTTGAAAATAAACGCAAATTGTTACAAATATAGTTGTGTACCAAAAAAAAAAAATAGGATGTACAGGGGGCTCTTACAAATACAATTTTGTAAAGAAACAATCAAAAAGGGCAGTTGGAAAATGATTTAAAAATACACTTCTGCACGGCACTGGAAACTGGTCCACTGTAAAACCTGATCTGGCATATTGCGTCCGTCGCGACGGTAGTGACAAAAACGGACAAAAACTTGAAAGAATTTTGCAAGAAAAGGAATAAATAGAATTTATATACCTATATATTTTAATATATATTGATTTATATACCTATTTTATATCAGCAAGTTCAACTGATTTTGCCGCTATTAATTAATAAAATTAATTTGTGGTTGTAAGTAATAAAATAATTTGTTTGTAATAAATTTCATTACGTACTCCCGTCTGATAATGAGAAATGAAGAGCACCATCGTGTATGAACTACAAACCATACCCGTTTGGAAGATACAAAAAAAAATTAATTTTTTTTACAAAAGCCTTAACATTCTGTATCTCGTAATCGAATCATTCCATCATTTCCGGACATATGCTGGTTTGGACTTTTTTTAATGTTTTGGAGTACTCTTTGCTATTAAATAAAAAGCACTTTGCAAATAGCCATATAGATATCCCGAGCAAACACAATATTTGGATTAGTCATAAAAACAGTTCCTTGTACTATTAATATGTAATATGATAACGCCGATTTTGCAATCAGGATTAAAAATGAAATAATTAGTAATTGGAATCTCAATCGGCTTCTTCTTGGCGCGCGTTTTTTATTGTTGATTTTACCTTGTACGTGGAATTTGAAGAAATGAGACTGACAGTGAGTAATTCCTCGTACAATGATGTTCTTTCAGTTTCATTACCTTTCTGTTTTTATTGTGAACTCTATTTTTTTGTTATATTTATTTTGTGGGGAACTGTTACAGCAGATTTGCATTTTACACCAAAAAATCTCTTTACCTTCTTTACAATTAAATTTCTGTCAAACAAACCAAATAAGATGATTCTACGAAATATCAAGATTATTTCTATAATATTTCAAAAATTTCACATTTGTAACATTTACTATAAAAATGTGGAGACAATTAATTGTCGAAATGGAGGACTATTTACTTTTGTAAGTTCCCTCTGCAATTACATGAACATCTACATTTCTTTCGTGTTGTTCCTATCGTCTTATTTTAAAGTATGAAAGAGGACAGGCTATATTATATTACCTACTAGCACACCATTGAGATTTGCGACATGAGACCCTGTAGAAGGGATTTGTTTAATATAAAAGGTGGTACATTTTTGATAATTAAGAAATAAAAGAGTTGACAACTTTCGAGATTAACTGACTGTTAAGAACGTGAAAGATTAACAATCAATTTTTAGTACACGGCTATATTATAATACGAATTTTAACGGAGATGATTTTTTTTCTTCGCATTTTCGAAACAATGCTTTGATTAAATTGATTTTTTCACTTCATTACGCGTTTTTAATTAACTTTTTGTACGCACCCTATTCTCAATTTCCGCTCTGAGTGATCTGGCCCTTGCAAGTAAATAACGTGTTTATTTTTAAACGTGGCTCTTTACCACATCAAAAATCGCTAACATGTGAGGGATGGGCACCACTCTGCGTTTGAATGTCCCTATATTAACGAGATTTTATAGGTTTCCCTCTCATAAAATAATATCGTTTACATCGTACTAATATCCAAGATTCGGCTTCTGGTATAATTTATATAGATTAAACAAGTTTCATAAAGACAAGCGTTTGTTGTTATAAGAGTTACCAACCTCTTGATAATGTTATAAGAGGTTGATAAAATTTCGATATTACATTACTTAGAAAGTAATTTATGAAAAAACTCTTATCTTATACAGGTGTCACCTAACGAATGTTACGTACTTCAAGAGTACAATCCAGAACCCAAATGGTGTCAATTTAACCAAACGAAAAATGTAGCAAAAAAGTTACAGGGTGTTAAAATTTCTTTTATTTCTTATTTTCTCCTTAACTCAAAACCTAGTTAACCGATTTAAGCAACATTTGCTTTCACTTGGTTTCTCTCCATGAAGTATGCAGTGATTATGTTCGTATTAGGTGAAATCATATAGGGCGTTCATTTTACTACAATCCTTTGGGAACATTCACGCAACTATCAGAAATAGGTAGCAATTTTGCTCAAATCGGTTAACTGGATTCTGAGTTAAGGAGAAAACAAAAAATAGAAAAGAAACTTTAACACCCTGTAACTTTTTTGCGACATTTTTTGTTTAAGCATGTTTTTTAAATCAACACCATTTTGGTTCTAGATTATACCCTTGAAGTATGTAACATTCGTTAGGTGACACCCTGTAACGAATTTATTAAATAGCGTAAATTTTAATGAAGAATGTCCTTTAGTCTGCTTGTATAATAGAGGGTTGTCATAATGATTACGTGGAAAACGCTATTGTAAATAAACTCTTTCAAATAAAGTCGCCATTGTTGTTAATTTAAAATTTCATAGTGATGTAAAATATGTTTTTAGATTATTTTTCAGAAATGGCAAAACATATAAAACTGTCTAGTCTTTAGTCGGAAAATACATGCGGAAAGTTTTACTGACTGTTGAACAAAAACCTCTATCTTAAACAATTTTTTAAGTTTACCGAATATTTAAAGCGTCTGTAGAATACCATGTCAAAAAGTCAAGTGTTCATTAAAGATGAAATTCACGAATGAAGTTGAAGTTGCAGAAAAGATGGGTTTCATTCAAAGATGGTCGTTGGTGAAATGGAAGATATTAATAATAAGGCAAAAATTCCAAAGTAAAAAACAAAATAAACATACATCATTTTCAGGTCACCGTCTGGAAATATACCAAGGGAAGTTGCTAGATATCCTGGGTTGATTCACATAAGTATAAGGGTCAAAATTTTAGAGAGTCATCTGTAATTATGCCTGCATATGTAGGGAGAGATGTTTTAAAGTTGAAAGGTCGTGGCGTAGCCATCGACGATAGCAAAATCTTACGTGTCCATTAAAAACAAATTTGTAATGACAAACCAAAATTTCTGTAGGAAAGCAGCCAAAGAAGCAATCTGAAATAATACTGTCTATTTCAATGACGAAGTTGAGGAAGTACAGGTTGACAGAACTCTTATTATAACTGTTTTACATTGACAACTTATTGATGAATAAATTGACGAAGTTCTTCATTAATTAATTCACAAATTTATTGGTAAACAATGTGGTTTTACACTGCTACAGACTTTGTCAAGTTTTTTCAAAAAACAAATCAGTAAAAACAATACAAAACTAGTACGACGCCACACAATTATTTACATATTCCAATAACATAACCTCATTGCTGATCTGAGGCTGGAGATCTGTTGGGTTGGTACTTCCGAACTTCACGAAGAAATTGACGAAAATTAGAACATGCTCTAATTCGTCAAGTACTTAATGAATAAATTCACGAAGTTATTTGACAGCAGATTTGGTACATTACACTTGTCCAATTTCTTGATGAAGCGACTTCATGAATTAATTGATCAACAAATTGTCAATGCAAAAAAACAGCTATTAGGAATTGTGTTAATTACGAAATAGATTGTAAAAAATTAATACTGATATTCTTACTGACAGATCGTTTGTGAAAAAATTTTTCTTACACTGGAAACTATGTTAAAAACTATCAGTTCAGACACGTTGATATGATCGCAGATAACTAGAATTGAATTATACACAAACGACACTTTAAGAAAAAAAAAATTGAAACAACAACGCCAAAAGTTTTGAAAATTGTCTAGGTTAATTGTCCTTGTCTAATAAATATTTGCATTTTTTAATAAATTTCCTTATAAAATTACAAATTTTTATTAACTCTAGTACTTTTACTTCGGAAGTATTAAGCTAATAGAAATTAATGTCATACAATTTTCTCTAAGATTAGAAGCAATTTCCAACTAAAGTGTGTCCCATAAGTAACGCCGGATTTAAATTGTGCGCCATTTTCATTCCGAAGAGTTGGTAGCATTGTGCAGAGTCACTTTTTGTAGTAAACACGTTGTGGTTATACAAAATGAAGGAGCTGTACGATGCATAAGCGAATGAACATTGAGAAAATTTATTTTACATACAAAGTGTGTAGCTGAGACTATGCGTAAATTCCGTGGAACCAGACGACCATTTAATGCGCCGAGCATTCGTTGATTGGGTAATCAACAAGTAGACGATGAGTTAGTCAGTTATCAACGAAATTCAACCCCAGGTATACAGAATTTTCTTAAAATAAGTTGATTATGCCATATGAGTTGCATAGCCCATCTGTCCGATATCCTCTTTCAGATTTAACGGCAATGTCTACTCTTTAAAAACATGCAAATACTTTGTGTCAAATTTTTAATTAATAAAATCTTTTTATTTTGTAACTCTTCTGTGATTTCAAAATTGTTTCAAAAGATTAGGTTTTAGGTATAGGGAAACATTAACAAAGTTATATTCAATTTTAATACAGAATGCAAATAGGTTAAAAATTTTTAAAAATTTCGAGTTTTCCCAATTTTCTTCATATTCTGTCATTTTTTTGACTACTTTGTATAAAAACTGGAAAATTTTCATGTCAAATCGGATAAATTAGGTCTTCCTCTACAAAACGTCCAATTCGCACATAAATATAAATTTGTGTTTCCGGGAAAACTAAATTTTGCATATCGGAAATGGTCAATCCTAAGTATGGAGTGCGCTATATGTTTCCAACTTAAAAATAAATGCTCTTTCCAAAAATGCAATAATATACAGGGGATTCCATTTAAAATAAGAAAGTTGGTGTCGACTTCCGATATAACCGGAACTACGATGACCTTGATATTTTAGCTTGGTAGGCCCTATGACCCGTATTACTCCACCACAATTTTAAAGAAATCCTTCGAGCGGTTTCCCACATATCCATTCGTGATGAGACACCCTGTCTGTTTTGGGTCATTTATGGTAGCGATATCACGTTCTTCTTCATGTCCAGAAAATAAAATTAAATATCAAATATTTAAATTTGATATCCATACTTTCTTTTTTCTTCCCCGCGTTCTTTACGATAATATTTTAATTGAACCCATTTTCCCACTCCATTAACTATTTTTAATTAACACTTCAGACGAATCTGTTTTCAATTTTCCCCTCTCCTGAGCGATTAAGCCCGTCTCCTCGAACGTAAACTCCGTTTTTATCGACATTTTAAAATTAGGTTCCTGTACCAAATTATGGGAAATGAGCAAACTTTTAAACAGCTCCATCAATAACAATTTTTCCGCGATCCTGTCATGTACGGTGTATCGAGAGGGAACCTCGTTATTAATGCAAGAGACTACAGCTTAGAATCGCGTCACAGGCGATTTGCTGTAATATTTATCAGCTCTAAGGCCTTATAACTCGCGATAGCGCCTCGAAGTTTCTGGATCATATAGAGTGCGAATTTGCACCGCTTAGGGATATTTACTACTTTTTTATTTTTTTGCTCCGTTGTTTCGGCCCTAGCGGGGAGTTCATAAAATTTATTCGCTCGAGGACGGGTGTATGTTCTCAGAAATATATATAATGAACTTATCCTTTTTTATGGTGGCCATAAATTTGGCGGCGTTTATTTCTGCTGATTCCGGGGTAGTGCGCCAGCATTCAAATTGTGAAAAAATGCCCTACTTCCCAATTTATGTTTTTTCAAATTGCGAGACAGATCAAGTTTTATTCGTTTTTATGTTATCGGAGGATTCTGCCCCTCAAAATATGGCCATGGTGGGATCTTAACTTATCCCCCGAGTCTTTGATACAAGGATAATATTCGACACCAGGAAAGCACATTTTCATGTAATACCATTACTTATAAAATTATTTTATTATCATTTGATGTGGCTACTTGAAAAATATACTCCAAGTACTTTAATTGTGTTCATTACCTACCGAGATGGCTGATGTTTTCAACAGGTCTCAATTGGTAACTATTATTGGTTACAAATCTCCCCCCTACGTTGCAATGTCAAGTGTTCCTCAGGGATCACATTCGGAACCATTACTATTTTTAATCTATATCAACTATATCCGTCACTGTTTCAAATTTTGTAAATTTTACTCTACGGAGAAGATTTGAAAATTTACTCTCAAATAAATAATTCAGATAATTGTATTGCATATCAGGAAGATTTAAACTCTTTTTTTAATACTGTAAATTAAACAAGCTTCAATTAAATTTAATAAATGTTTCCATATTTATTTTACACGTAACCAAAATATATACTCTAATAATTCTAACTAATAAGAATATTTTGAGACAAGTTGAAGAAATAAAAGATCTTGGGGTTGTCTTTGACAGAAAAATGAGTTTTTCTTCGCATATTGATTACATAACTTTAAAAAGCAACAAAATACTTGGTTTCATTGTCAGAGTTTGCAAAAATTTTAAATCGATTTTTACTATTAAATCTACATATTTTGCATAATATGTGCACAGCATAATTAACTTTGCATCTATTGTATGGAGTCCTCAATATTCCATATACATACTTATGTCTCGACTTGAGGCCATACATAATAGATTTATGAGATATTTACACTACAAGGAAAGAGGTGTGTATTCTTTTAATTATAGCTCGATGTTACGAAATCATTACCATATTATTTCATTGGAGAATCAAATAATTATTGCCGAAGCAGTATTTTTGTATAAGCTTCTTAATGGTTTTATCGATTCTCCAGATTTATTAGCCGTGATCTGTTTGCATGTACCACAACATAATTTTAGAGTTAATGCACTGTTTCATGAGCCTTTTCATCGAACTAATTCTGGTCAAAACTCCTATAAACAGAATATGTTTTTAAGATATTACAATAGTAATATCATTTAATTCAGAATTAAAAATGACTAGATTTTGTCATAAAAATAGCAACGACGTATTTAAAAAATTGCAAAAATTTTAACTCCATTAGAAAGAGCGAAAAAAGTGGCAATGTAAATATGCAATTTATTTTAAAATTCGTTTTCAAATAAAGCCAGAAAAAAAATAAAACGATTTTGCAAAATTTTGGGTTTTCCGGATATCTCCGGAGCTACCCGGAATTTTAAAACTTTCTAAACCGCATATTGTTATGTATAAAAAACACAACTTTTTTCTAATTAGAGCCACCCCGCCGTCTCGCACCTTTCTAGATCCTAATGCTATCCTATCCTTATCTTGGACACATTGTATAAATAAATATTTTTTTAAAGGTCTCAACCTCATTTTTACATTTCCTACAGAGCAAACTTTTGAGAAAGAATCATTTTTACCCTTATAAAATATAAGGGATACAACACCAGGGGGTCGAAATTCTAAATATACGATATCACGTTCATGGTAAAAAAATCTCCAATTGCTTAAAAATATATATTTATTATAATGAGAGATATCGTGAGGTATCGGTTGCTACATACGGGTACACACAGTAGGGGTAGTTTAACCCCCAAAATGCGATAACCACTATATGCTTTATTAAAATACATGCGCTATTTATTGTTAATACATGTAAATAGACTTACTGTAGTTTTATATACTTATAAATATTTTTTTAAAGAGAAGTGAAGTGTACTAATAAGGGGTAGTTTACCCTCCTGAAATGTACTTTTGTGAAAACCCTTATTTTAGTAAATATTTGATTTTCTTTACAATATTTGCAGACCATTTGTATAAAAATAAAGATTTCTTGAAAAATATGTTTTTGAGGGGTATCTAAGCCTTGGAGATGCTTTTTACCCCTTTAAAATGTTTATCGGTAGAAAAGAAAATATACTTGTCTCGAATTCTTTTGTCCTCCACAACATAGCGAAGATTCATTGAAATTGGTGAATGACACTTCGATAACCTTCCTTGCTAGTACAATGATGTATTTATTGATAACTGTACTAACAAGTACTTAATTCTTCTGCATAAAGAGTATTACAATATAATAATAATAATGCATTTATTGCCCAACAGAAAACATTCCATTTGCAGGACAAAATAAGTAGATAATTATAATATAAGCATACTACTGTACAATAAATAAATAAAACAAATAAATAAACAGCAAAGAGGAAAAAAGCAAAACCTATATCTAATATTGAAAATTATTGAAGTAATCCGAGGCAATTCTTAACAAATCATTAAAATTACAATGAAATAAATCACACTGATCTGCTATTTGGTTATAATTATTAGCCATTAAATAAACAGGAGATTTTACAAGTACATTTGTTCTGGCATTTCGGCAATAAAACAGTGAATTCTCACGAGAGCCAGGTCTCGGAACACGTATATTAAAAAGCTAGATTAAAGCCTGAGAATCAACCATGCCATAAAACAATTTAAATAAAAAAGATAAACTTGCAACCACCCTTCTAGTATTCAGCGACTGCATACTGACTCTTTGTAACAATAATTGGTGGTTGTATCCCCTGTCAGGATAAAAATTGTCAACACGAAAAGACAGGAATTTGAGAAAACGCCGCTGTATTCTTTCCAAGTGGTTACTGTATATCTGATAACATGGGTGCCAAATAAGGTTACAATATTCGAGTTTCGAACGTACCAGTGAATAATATAGACTTTTCAATGCACCCATATCGGTAAAAAATTTTGTACTTCTTATAACAAAGCCTAGCATACTATAAGCGGATTTAATACTTGAATTAATATGATCAGCACACATACCTTATTTAGAACCACTTATATTTTTATTTTGTGATGGGAAAGATAAAAATTCTATATATTTTGTTAATGTAGTTCAATACAAATTTTTTGAATGTCATATATTATTAAATTTTCTGTTTATTGTAAATCTTTTGAATATTATAGAATTAGTAAATTTTCTTTGATTCACATTATAAATATTGTAGGTATTTTAATTCTTGTTTTAATTACTTCAGTAAATTCACTATTTGCCTACAGTTACAATACAGTTGCAATATCTGGACACGACAGCAAATCTAGCTTAAACTTTTTTAAACATAAACTAATGTTACCATCTAGTTAGCTTCAACTGATTTAACCTAATTTTTTAATTATATTGCATCAAACCACTGAGCTCCCGGAGTTATTTTTTTGCTTGTTGAGAATCTAAAGCGTTGCACGTAAATAGACTGTATTCTTCGTTAACATATCTTAAGAGTTTTGTTAGTGTTTTTGTTTATTATTATTACGATTTTGTTATAAACACACATTTTTCTATTATTAAAATTAAATTTGATGTGAGATTATAAAAATGAATAACACCCAACTGACTGACATCACCAAGAGTTCATCAAGAATAATATAATGACCTACACATCTTTCGTTAACAACGTTCACTTGGTTACCGGAAAACTCCTGTTTTGGAAGTCATTTGGCGGTAGCATTGAATAAATCGCGTGCTAAATTTGATCCTTGCAAGTCGCGAATGATTGATTCATCTTTAGGGAGAAAATATGATAAAACACTTTGAGTAAGAACACCGATTGGCTTTGTTATGGCAGCTGGAAGTAAACAATGTATTAATTAATTTTGGTTAATGGACTGTCGAAATTAATTGTATTATCGTTTTAAAGAAGCCCGCTGTAATTATCGTTGCTTGGTTAAGCAAACTGTGTAAAGCACAAAGTCATACTCGACTGAAATTTCAATAATAAGCTTTAAAATGGAGGAGGTGATTCGTTTAGGATTGTTAGGTCCCAACTTCAGATTTCTGTAATAAACAAGCGGGGCTACGAAATTCGGTTCTTTGTTCCGCTTATTTGGCAGTGCTTATAATACTGTAAATGAAATTATGGACTTGGGAGAGGTCTAATGAATGAAGGGATGGTTCTCAAGCACTGTTTTGCCAGTGTTTTACATTGAAAATTTTCAGTATTTTTTTGTTTGGGGAAACAAAAAATATAGAAAAAAAGTTTTATAGAGATACAGTAATTACTTCTGTATTTATCACAATAACATTTTATAATTACTAAATTTGTTTTGGAAAGTGTGAAACTTTTTTAGAAAGTTAAAAACGTTTGCAAACTTTATTGTAGACAATGATTCCCTTCTATAATTGTAAATTACATCACGATATCGTTAAGGAGTAGAAGTTGCCATTGTTACTGAAAAATGTGTGAAAATATTTTATATTAGCTTCAATAGCTCAGGCGATATGGCACAGCACACATAATTTTTAGTTAAATATTAGACGTGACTTGCGACTTACCAATTTTCCTGGCCCTCTGTGCTGCAGAGGATCCTCTGTCTTCACTATGGCAATGGGAACCAGTATTTATTTATTAATTTATTTATTTATTTAGTTATTTATTTAATTTTAGTTATATAATTTTAATTCAACAGGAGAAACCCAATTACAAGATGAATATTACAGCTACAATAAATACACATTAATACAAGAAGCATAAACATTTAAAATAAGTAAACATAGAAATAAAAATTTACCAAAAAGTACAAACGTGAATCAGAAACAATAGCAGTCAATCAATAAACAGCAAAACGGTAAAGTCACATAAGAATTAGTATATCTAAAAATAATAGCAACAACTACATAAGTAATATAAAAACAAAAAAGAAATTAAAAAACGAAAACTCAATTGGGAGAATAGAAAATTCATTTAATATGTGCTATAGAAGTATTGAAAATGTCTAGGCTATTCTCCATATTATGAATCATTTGATGTAAAGGCCACCGCAACATGTTTGTGCGCGAAGAAGGAAGACTGAACAAACTATTTGATCTGGCATTTATTCGAGGAACTCGGTAATTTATTTGCGTTGTAAGCTCAATGCAATCAATATCGCGGTTGGCAATAATTTTATACAAGAACATTGTCGAGTACATAACCCTCCTCCTAATTAAACTATGCATCTCAAACCTATCCAATAATAAATCTTGAGGAAATCCCAGAGCTGGATAGACTCCATCTGAGATGAAACTAGCCGATTTAAGAAACCTCCTCTGCACTTTTTCTAATAATGTTATGTAATAATTATCATAGGGAGACCAAACCACAGAGGCATACTCCATCTTGGGTCTAACAAAGCACGTATATAAGTTACGTAATGTATATATTATATTCTTGAAGTCCTTACTATTGCGAAGAGTAAAACTCAAGTTCTTGTAAGCCCATGTGACAGATTCAGCAATATGTGCAGAGAAGATTAATTTTGGGATGACCCATAAATCCTTAATATGCTCAGGTCTAACCAATACCTGATCACGTGGGCTGTAATTAAACTGAGTAGAACTAGTTTTACGGGAGAAAGACATTATATTTACGTTTAAAAACGTAAACGTTTAGGGGAGCCGATTATTATCACACCAAATGGTGAGCAAACTCAAGCCATGCTGAAGCTTATTAATGTAAATTCAAAGTATGTTAATAGAATAAATTCCAACAAATTACTTGTGGAAATGGGGGTGCCACAAGGATCAGTTCTTGGCCCTATACTTTTTATTTTGTACGTTAATTCACTGGAGTCAATCAATTTTAAATGATACGTTTTTCACCATGTATGCTGATGACTTGGCTTTGTTGTTTTCAAATAAAAATATTGATGAATCTGAATGCAAACATAAATAGAACCCTGGAAAATTTTCTAGTTCGACATTAGTTTATCAGTTACTACTATTACTTTAGTTTTCGTTATAGGAACACGTACCTTTTATTGTTCAAGTTTCGAGCAAAATTATTATTGAACAAATGTTTAAACGACCGATCAATAATATATACAGGATGTTTCAAAACTTTATCGCCACAGAGCAGGCACGTATAGAGGATCTTCAAATATGCCGATTTGTTATGTAACATTTTTTTTCTGTAAAAATATGTTTTTGTTGGAAGCCCAATAAGAGCCGAACTAGGGGTAGGGCGCCCCTAAAATGATATCTATTTTTATTTTCAGTATGCCAATTATTAAATAGTTTTACCAGTAATACAGGAAATTTAATTTTAAAAATTTTTTTACTCTTACAAAATTTTCGAAAAAATAACCACTGCTACTTGTATAAACTCTTTTAAGCAGAGCTAGCGACCTATCCATGAAGTCAGATAGAAAAAGAATATACTACTTGCAAAAAATATTTCTGCCAAGTCTGTTAGCACCATATTTATTCTATTTAAAATCATAAATTTGGTCATATATTTTATAATGTCATACCCGATTGTTTTTATGACTATCCCAAAAACTGACGAAACATCTATAATTTCCTTTAGCATATTTGATACATTTATTTTGCAAATAATGTTATTAACAGTTATATGTATCTATATATTTTTTTCCACCCTGCCATCACTCAGCGGTTGCTTGTGGGCGTGAAAGTAGTTTCATATATTTCTGTTCTTTTTTTTAAGATGGACTGGGGCGCCAAGTAATTTTATTGTAACGAGCGTTCAAATAAAAACGTGGTCGAAGTTGGCTCTGACACATTGGACGTAGGGAGTAGCTTATAGCGACCAACTTAACCTCATTTCTCAACGAGCTGTATAGCAGCTGTCAGTTTCAATAACGTTAATGACTATATAACTTTATTTTAAAGAATAATCGTGATAACAATAACAAACAATTAAAGGAGCTGC